>NC_140938.1:103069053-103321553 GCF_014529385.1 Adiantum capillus-veneris | reverse complement strand
GAAAGATATCGAGTAGATCTCCACGGGACAAAAATTCCACAAAAGGTTTTGCGACATTTTCCTTTGCTTCCTCGCATCAAGCATTTCTTCGAATGTAAGTCCATGGCCGCCCTAGCATCATGGCATGAGGAGAATAAATCTTCGGATGGTGTGCTACGAATTCCTGCAGATTGCGCAGCCTGGAAACATATAGATGGAACATGGTCGGATTTTGCCAGGGAAGCTCGAAATTTGCGCTTAGGCCTGGCTATGGATGGCGTAAATCCATTTGGTCAAAGATCAACATCTTACAGTGTATGGCCCGTTGTCATCGTCAACTACAACATTCCCCCGTGGTTGACTACGAAGAAGGGGCACCTATGGCTAAGCTTGATTGTGCCAGGGCGATATAAAGTGGGGAATATGGATGTGTATCTTCGTCCACTATTGGAAGAGCTACAACAATTGTGGATTGGCATAGAGGTGGTGGATATGAGCCGACACACAGGACGACGGAATGCTTTGATCAGAGGCATTCTAATGTGGACCATGCATGACTATCCCGGGCTAACAGAATGCTCAGATGATCTATTGACACTCCTCACTCAGACACTGTAAATATTGTTTTTTCCCATAGTTGATCTATTATCATGTGTATACATGCAGGGCTTCAAACAAGCGGATATAGAGCATGTGTCACATGTGGACCTAGACTGAATGCACGTAGGGCACCCTCACTGAAGAAGCAAATCTACGAAGGTCATCAAACGTATCTTCCAGAGAATCATGTGTTACGCGACGGCTTTTTGCGAAGAGAGCCACCAAGGATGTCAGCACAAGCATGGTTAGAGCAGAAGGAGATGTGCGATGAAGGATTGCCTCCAGGGATGAAGAGACTACCTCTATGGTACGAGTTACCATACTGGCCCCGACTCATGATCAATCACTTGCTCGATCCAATGCACATATTCAAGAATGTGGGTAATCTACTATGGGACCATTTGACCGGCAAGAAAGATACTTTGGGAGCCAGAGTTGACCTTAGAAATGTGGATCGTATGGAGCAATATTGGCCGCAAACAGCGTCTGATGGATCGATAAAACTCCCTAAAGCACCATGGATTTTCACAGGAGCCCAAGAACGCAAAGTAAAAGAGGCCATTCGATCTTTGCGGACCCCCACTGGCGTAATGCACTCGCTCCGAACGTGTTTTACTAAAGAAGGAAAGCTTACCGGTTTGAAGTCACACGATTGGCATAAAATGTGTCAGGTACGTTCATAGTGGACTTTAATATCATTGCATAAAATGTGGACTTTAATATCATTGCTGCACATACTTTACAGTTTATTTTACCGGTTGCCATTGAGGGATGTTTGTCTCTCGACATCCGTAACACAATCTACAAACTTGCAAAGCTGGTGCAATGGATCTCACAAAAGGAGATCAACGTAGACTCCATACCATTCGCCAAACTAAATGCTGCGGAGCTTGTGTGCATGTTTGAGAAACATTTTCCTACTACAATGCTAACCATTCAGGTGCATCTTCTTGTTCACATAGTTGATGAGGTGGAAATAGCTGGCACAGTTCATTCCAGATGGATGTTCTTCTTAGAGCGTTTCATGAAAACGCTTAAGGGATATGTGCGTCAAAAGGCACGTCCGGAGGGTAGCATGGCAGAAGGTTGGTTGGTATCAGAGTCCCTAGTGTACATTGGAGAGTGGCTAGACGGATTTGATAAATCCCGAGACACGCTATGGCGAACCATAGATGATGAGCGCATATCTGGGATTGTCATGTGCAATCTCGGTGTTGAGAAGAAGATGACGGAAGATCTAGAGGCTAAAATCAACCGATTTTGCATGCTTCACAATCCAGTGATGCAAAAGTGGATTTCACAATATGAGGATGCAAAGCAAGAGCGACAAAGGGCACGAATCGAGTGGAGACGGGGAAGACGACCACCGATGCACTATCCAGCGGTTCTGGAGAGCCTACCAACCTTCATGAGCTTAAGATGGTTGCACAACCAATTGAAAAGCGCACAACAATGCGGTGACGAAGTGACTGAAGAAGAGTGGGAGTACTCTCGGGGTTGCGCGACCAAGGTAAGTTTGCAATGTACGACTAGCAAGTGACTTTATTTATAAACGTTTGAACGGCCACTCATAATCTTTGTTCGTTGTAGTATAGTCATACACAGCAGCATGGTGTAAAGGTCGACATTTTAGGGTGGAACGAATCGACAAAAAGCGTTTTACTCAAGATTGTGGAATCATGGCAAAATTTGAACAGTCTAGTCGACGACGTTCCTCTGATGCAGATCCTGTGGTGGCGGAACTCACTTACTTCGGCACGCTGCAAGAGATTTTGAGGATCGATTACAGAGGATTTTTTGTCGACTTGTTCGACGTGCAATGGTTCAAGATAATCATGGAGGGTCGCAACGCTACTGTGCGTAGAGGAGAGTCTGGTTTTCTTGAGGTGGATTCTACTAAGAAATGGACTGACCTAAGAGACACTTTCGTACTACCCGAGCATTGTGAACAAGTAAGTATGTAAATAGTTAACATCCCCCTTTTACAAGTTATGTGCTTGAAAGCTCTCATGTAAGTTATGTGGCTCTGGCAGGTAGTATTTCATCCTACAAAGTCTACATCAAACTGGTGGTACGTCATAGAGGTAGCCCCTCGTAGTGCAAGGACGTATGAAGACTACCATGTGCCAATCACAACGACATCAATGGAGGAGATCAGAGAAGATGCTCAATCAGAAGCCGCTACGGTGGTGCCAGACGAGCATCAAGATGCTACTACTCTATATGGGGTGCATGCAGAGGAGCTACAAAATGAAACAGAGAATATGTGTTTAAACGGAGAGCTCTATATAGATATAGGAAGTTATGTTGAGTTATGCGAGGATGAGAGAGAGATCTCTTAAAGCCACAAATATTGTATTTGAACAATTTTGCTCTGTGTTGTAAAAGCTCTGGCTCTCTAAGTACCTTCCATGGTGTATAACGCTCTTTTCTACTCACACTCATATCTTTTGATTGAAAATTCTTAGTTTTCGACTTTCCTCTTCTATCACTCGATTCATTGCGTCATTGTATTTATATGCGTCATTGCGTCATTGTATTTAATGGTCTTTGCGTCATTGTCTACTCTATTCATTCAATATTAAGTTTAAATATTCATGTGTTTAATGCAGGTATGGATGATGAGGAGTTTCTTTCTTCTTTGTCACCGCAGCAGAGACAGTGGTACGTGGAGCGTCATCGCTCTGGCGCATCATCGCGCGTTCCTACACCATCCGCATCTCCCTCTCTTTCGGAGCATTCGGCGCGCTCCGAAGCTTCGACGTCGACTAGACGAGCTTCACACTCGTCTAGACACCGGCGCTCTAGTGGTGGCGGTGGCGGTTGTTGTGGGGATTCCTCCACCGATGCCTCCACACCGCCTCGTGTTCGACGAGGCTCTTTACCCTCCCCTTCTTTGCCCGCCCCCACACCAGCCACAGCATCGCCATCTACGCCAGGTTTTGCACGGCTGACTGTTCCTAGAAGCTACACACCTCTACCTACTCCGCCAGGAGCCACCCCACTCAACACTCCTCGCTTCGGGGCCCAGACGCCGGTGGAGACACTTGACGTCCGTACCCCCATCGACACGCCGCTAGAGACCCCTGCCGGGACACCCAGGTTCACGCGTCACCGGCCAGAGGGCTTGCCTTACTCCGTCGACATCAGCGGCGGCATCATCATGGATGATGACGGAAAGAAGGTGATCTCGCGCATGCGTGGTCTTTGCTCTCAGCTGTTTAGACACTATATACTAAACAAATGGAGTGAAGTACCAAGTGATTTAAAAAACAGAGTCATCAGCATACTTCATGATGAGTTTCCCGTTCCAACGCGGGATCAGCGCTTCAATGAAGACCTGATGAAGATTCGAATGCGCGAATACTGCAAACACAAGCGTTCCAAAGTGCAAAAAGCAATCAAGAATGGGTGGAATAGGCCAGATTGGCTGGCCAAAGAAGATTGGAAGAATGCGAAGAAAGCAGCGCGCGAGAATCCCGACAAGTGGAAGCAACAAAAGGATGCAGCCAGAGCGCGAGTAGAGGCAGGGAGCTCGCACCACTTGGGGAGCGGTGGATGGACATCATTTGAGGCCGATTTTGTAAGTCTTTTCACATTGCTCTTTATGCATGCTCGATAGTTTAGGGTTTATGAGTTTTTTAGTTCTAACATAATGAAATCTTTGTATGTTTTGACAGTGGTCGATGACAGGACGTGATCCCACACCGTACGAGCGCGAGTACGCAGGCAGGAAGGGCTTAAACGCTCTGATGGACATTCTCAGTTCTCGCGGCGGCATGGTTAGTATTAGGGTTTACTCTTTTTTATTTTTTGTATTGTTTTATAAATGTCGTTATATGTTTATACTTACTGAAAGCTGTCTTATTGTCTTTTTTTGCAGAATCCGACAGATACGCCGCTTGGACGCGATGAGACGTCTGACTAAACGACGTCAGTTTAGCCGTAGCTAGATAGCATTAGTTTAGGGTTTCTCATAGCTTATGTATCATGAGACGGATTTTATACGTCTTTTTGAACCATGTATATTATTACATTTGTCACCGGAGTTCCTTTTGCCAATCAATTCTTTATGCCTATGATGTTGTACAATTGTCATTATTACATTTGCCAATCAATTCATTTTGCCTATGATGTGTACAATTGTCAATTTTGCAAACAATGCGTCTTGTGGGTGACTATTTTGGGTCTATTATCTACCTTTGCACTTTTTTTAAAAAGTGAATCAAGTACAATATGGTTGATGGGTGGCAGGGCATTCAATGCCCTGCCACCAAAAAAATATTCTCTCGGGCGTCACTATAAGCGTCGCTATTTATGGCTCTGTAGCGTCGCTATAGTCTGCAGTGAAAACGTCGCTATAAGTGTCGCTATAAGCGTCGCTATAGACGTCGCTATATGCGTCGCTATATAGCGACGCATATAGCGACGCTCTCGTAGCGACGGTTTTAGCGACGCCGGGGGTTATAAAAACCCAATGTATTTCCGTCGCTAACAGCGTCACAAGAGCACACAACCTCTTGTAGTGGAGTAAAGTCACCTACATCAAAGCCCTTGCAACACGCCAAAAAGTCGGCAAGCACGAGTCAACTATTGCATTTTATTAACTCTAGTGGGGGGACTATATTGTGCAGGGTACGCCTGATATCCACACGTTCTGAATCATTTGTGCCTTTGACGCACCCGTCAACCCAGGTCGTAGCTCATTTTGGTAAACACTAATTGCCCAATATTATTTTCAAGTCATTGAAATCAATGAATTAATTGGCTAGAGTTCTCACAAAACATTTCTTGTTGGCAGGTACTCGAAGTCTAACAATACATAACCCCACTTGTAAGGGCTTCCAACACCTAGACAATTTAAATTAAAATTGTGCATTTATGTTAAATTACTTAAAAAAAAGTCTGAAGTTTTGGATTATTGCCAATATTCTCATCTTATTTGAATTGTTGCATTATATGTTAAAGGGCTGTTCATTTCTCATCTTGTTTAACTTGTACAATTTGATGGAGTCCCAACATTCTTGACTCTCAAATGGAGAGTGATAAACCATTGCATAAGTAATACTTTTCCCCTTCCAACCCAATATTGCATCTCCTTTTCAATCTTATCCTGCCCCTTCTCATGGATTTACGGTGATGATTATATTGCCTAGTTCTATTCCTAGTCCATTTGCACGAATATCTCTTGTGCAAAGGTTGGGATCTACTCGTCATGTCCATGAATCATTGGTGAAACCTTTGGCAACTAACATTACCCCTAGTCAACATAGTCTACCCAATTATGCAACTAAGGCTGGTGACATTTCTATGGAACTTTCCAATGTGGATTAGCCATGTAAGTTCTCCATGCATGTCTTTACGACTCATCAATTGGAGATCGGACGAGAAAGTTATGGAGAATAGAAGTAATTCTAGACGGCAATTCTGTTGTTCATGGATCCATCTTGGGATGGGTACCAGGGAAGTTGAATAATGTCTAACATGGATTTGATGGATAGTTCTCAAAAAGGGCTATTGCATGTGCTTTATAGGGTTCAAATCGGTCAATAATTGCTCAAGTTATGGCTGAATCAATTTTGTATGCAGTTTTTGGCTATCCATGAGCACGAAAAATTGATGGCTATGCAAGTTAAGTTGTACTTGATACAACTTTAATCAAAGTTTTGAGTGCATGCCAATGATTTTGTTGATATGCAAGCTAGAAATCACAATTGGAGATGTTTGGGGTGATATGTATGTTATATGTGCTACTTTTACGAAAGCACATAAAGTTCTTGAAGGGCTTCCATCGGAATGTCGTCATTTGGAATGCATTGCTTGAGGAGATGGACGAGGAATTTCAAAGAAAGAAACGATGTTTGGTACTGATTTGGTCTAATTTGTATGAGAGGCAACTCTGTTGGCAAAGCATGCTATGCCCGGAAAAGCTTTAGCCAATGTGCAAGCCAAATATGGGGTACTTTCAAGATAGCCGCCCATAAGGACCACAACAAAGAGTGCCCAATTCATTAAGAGGGGGCCAATTAGAGAAATATATTGTGCCTGGCAATGCTTTAGTTGAATGTGTTTGCCGACTGGCTACTGGGGACACAAATGCCATGCTTAACAATGCATTGGTCGATGTATAGGTCATGAACGATGTTGTGCAAGCTAGGAAATCCCTTGGTCGATGTGTGTCTCATATGTGGTGTCCAAGAGGATGATGGCCTCCCAAAGGGATCCGGATGCCCACTACAAAGAGAACGCGAGGCCGCCCATGGGTGGAAAGAAGCTCATATGCTTAAATTCTTATTATTGAAAGGAATTAGCCCCTCTTAAAAACTGTACCCACGGAGTCCCAAGGGGTGGAAAAGGGTAGATGATGGGATGGATAGGTGTAAACACATCCTTGAAGATGGAGGAGGGTGGAGAATAGTGAAGATCGATGGTGTAGAATAGTAAAGCCTTTGCTTGGTCATAAATTAGATCATGGATTGAAGATCTACGGTCGTGGAGAATAGTAAAGATCTATGGTGGAGAAGGTAAGAACACAAAGTGAATTTTGATTGGTCAATAAACTACATCATGGATTGATAAGGTGGGATAAATAAGTACTATAAAGAGGTAATGGTAAATGCTAAACTTTTCATATGCAACTTCTCAAGAGTAAAGAGATGGCAAGGTGGAATCCGTCAGCGGTTGAGGAATTGATTGAAGGATTGGTGGGAAGTGACTTGGAATGGTATGACTCATTTTTATTGGCGTTGATAGTGATCTCCATCTTTTTTCTTGTGTGTTACTTCTCTATCGATCCTCTTCTAAAATATTTGGTGCTATCTTTTCTTATTTTGAGTGGTGCAATTACTTTCGGGTTTTTATTAGCTTTAAAAGTCAAAAATACCTTCAAGATAGATTTCTTATGTCCATCACTCATGATTTTAGCTTACTCCACCCTTATCATTGCACTTAAAAATTATTACTTTAACCAACGAGAAAATAAGTTCTTCTTTATTTCCTTTTAAAATGGCCATTCAAACATTTCTTAGAGCCACCTCATATTGTTGCCCCTCCTATCTAAAAACCATCCATCGAACAAGATTGTCGGCCTCTTTTTTGTATTCTCTCGGGTATTTTTATATATTTTTGATGGATAAATTAGAGGATCATCTCCTATTTCCGTACTCTCTATCTCGTCATCTTATTTATAGATGTTGCCTCATTTTACAAACTTTCATGTCGACCGAAGGAGGAGAGGATTTTCTAATATATTTTCAACAAATCATAACCTTAGCTTATGTTATCAAGCAAAATAAAATATCCTCAAGTGCCCATTTCTTTTTCTTCATGAAAAATAATTGTCCGCCCAATGCAAATGGCAATGGCGTTGGAGGAGAAAGTGAAGAAGCAAGTGGCATTTGAAGTGCGATTCCCCATGCAAGAGATGAAGGATCAAGTGAAAGCGTTGAAGGAGAAACTACGGTTCTTCCCCATTCAAGATTTGAAGGAGCAAGTGAAAGCGTTGAAGGAGGAACTACGGTTCTTCCCCATGCAAGACTTGAAGGAGTAAGTGAAAGCATTCAAGGAGCAACTGCGGTTCTTCATGTAGGCATTGACGGAGCGAATGCCGATGGCATCGAAGAAGGAGCCTCAGGTGAGAATCCCCGTGAAGGAGCCTCAACTTCGATTCCTCCTGAAAGAGCCCCATGCAAGAGATGAAGGATCAAGTGAAAGCGTTGAAGGAGAAACTACGGTTCTTCCCCATTCAAGATTTGAAGGAGCAAGTGAAAGCGTTGAAGGAGGAACTACGGTTCTTCCCCATGCAAGACTTGAAGGAGTAAGTGAAAGCATTCAAGGAGCAACTGCGGTTCTTCATGTAGGCATTGACGGAGCGAATGCCGATGGCATCGAAGAAGGAGCCTCAGGTGAGAATCCCCGTGAAGGAGCCTCAACTTCGATTCCTCCTGAAAGAGCCTCAAGTGCGATTCCCCATGCAAGCAAAGGAGCAAATGCCGATGGCATTGTAGAACCAAATGATATTCTTGACGGCATCGAAGTAGCATTCTAACAAAAAGTCTTTAAGCTTTCAAAAAAATCACAAAGGATGTAATGACACTTCATAGGAATGCAAAAGTGGAAGATGCAGGGAAAAGGTTAACAAACTTGAAGCTCATTGTTTTGCAGATGGCGACATATCTCAGTTGTGACTTCACTATGAAGTGAAACCATGAAGTAGGTAAAGGTGTTTATGAACACCACCTCCTCTGCGATTAGCTATGGCTCTCTTGGGATAGTTTCCTACGATTCTTCTTCTTCTTCTCTCTCTCTCTCTCTCCCTCTCTCTCTTCTCTACGAGTAGCTATTTTCCTACGACTCTTCTTCTTATCTCTCTCTCTCTCTCTCTCTCTCTCTCTCTCTCTCTCTCTCTCTCTCTCTCTCTCTCTCTCTCTCTCTCTCTTTCTGTGTGTGTGTGTGTGTGTGTGTTTTTCGTGGGCGCGTACACACACATCAATACAGATAGGGAATTGGAGCTTCTCTCAACGGCACATATCTTTGCTTTAAGAGCTCAGTGCATTCTTCGTCCTCTTGAAATTTTGTGATCGCCCACAAACTCTGCTTTTCATTTCTGCAATCGCTCACACATGCACAACGTTTGATTTTTGAGGAGTTTACAAGAGATGCTGGGCAGCTTCAGCGAACTCAAGCAGAAAACCTCCTCTAGGGTCTCCGTAGAGAGCATTTGTGTGAAAAGTTAGACAATTATTTTCACGCTCAAATACTCGCTGGAAAAACCGGCCATTTTTCCTAAGGTAGAGCTTCCGATCCGCAGGGAGCTTCTCTGGGCTTGCATATCCCTTGGAAGAACCCTGGTAAAATACACCTTATTCAGCCTCTACTGTGAAGTATTTTCAAAGCATGTTAAGTGTCACAGGCTCAATCAATTTTTAGTGCTAGCAGCTCAATTTGATGTTATGGAGAATAAATTGCCCAATATGTTGAGGCTAGATTACCACTCTAAACATGGACTTTTAGGTAAAGATCTACAGTGAGAATATCACTCTCACACCCGTCTTTGCGGCAGTTCTTCCACACACTCCTCCTGATGGCATTTGGCAAAATTAGAATACCTAAGATTAACTGCTTTCTCACAAGTAAACTTGCTCTTGTCAAGTGAAAAGGCTGTTGTGTATAGTTTTATTGGCCAGGCTCATTTTTCAAGTATTATGCCTTCATTTGATATAGTATGCTGCAGCTGACATGGAAAGAGCAATCTTTGGACTTGAGAACGAAGGAGTTGAGTTTTATATTTTGGATCTTTGAAATAACTCCGTAAGGCAGATATCTCTAACGTCGCAGATTCGATCATGGATTGAAGATCTACGGTGGTATCCACAAGTGCCCATTTCTTCTTCTTCCTTAAATATAATTGTCCGCCCAATGCAAATGGCAATGGTGTTGGAGGAGGAAGTGCACAAGCAAGTGGCATTCCAAGTGCGATTCCCCATGCAAGAGATGAAGGAGCAAGTGAAAGCGTTGAAGGAGCAACTGCGGTTCTTCCCCATGTAAGAGTTGAAGGAGCAAGTGAAAGCGTTGAAGGAGGAACTGCGGTTCTTCCCCATGCAAGACTTGAAGGAGCAAGTGAAAGCGTTGAAGGAGCAACTGCGGTTCTTCATGCAGGCGTTGAAGGGGTGAATGCCGATGGCATTGAAGAAGGAGCCTCAGGTGCCAATCCCCATGAATTAGACACACTTGCGATTCCTCCTGAAAGAGACTCAAGTGCGATTCCCCATGCAGGTGAAGGAGCAAATGCCGATGGCATTGCAAAACCAAATGATATTCTTGACGGCATCAAAGCATCATTCCAACAAGAAGTCTTTAAGCTTTGGAAAAAAGTCACAAAGGAGGTAACGGCACTTCATAGGAATGTAAATGTGGAAGATGTAGGGAAAAGGTTACCAAACTTGAAGCTCATTGTTTCGCAGCTAGCGGCATATCTCAGTTGTGACTTCACTATGAAGTGAAGCCATGAAGTAGGTAAAGGTGTTTATGAACACAACCTCCTCTGGGATTAGCCATGGCTCTCTTGGGATAGTTTCCTACGATTCCTCTTCTTCTTCTCTCTCTCCCTCCCTCTCTCTCTTCTCTGCGATTAGCTATTTTCCTACGACTCTTCTTCTTCTTCTTCTCTCTCTCTCTCTCTCTCTCTCTCTCTCTCTCTCTCTCTCTCTCTCTCTCCCCTCTACGATAAGCTATTTCCCTACGACTCTTCTTCTGTGTGTGTGTGTGTGTGTGTGTGTGTCCTGGGCGCGTGTGACAGGAACCGAATAATAGAGATAGGCAGCGAAGGTAGAGAAAGAGATCTTTGTATTGATAGTGTTTGATACAACAGAGGAGCAATAAAATAAATGGGCGCACTCCATTGTATGGAGCTCGAACCTCCCGACCACCCCCGAGCTTTAGTTCGCTTGCATGCAGCGTCTCACTCGCACTCGCACTTGCACTCTCACTCGCACTTGCACTCACACTCGCAGAAGAGAGATCGGTGAATCCTCCCAAAACGCACCACCCGTCCTTTTATTCTGATTTTTCCTCCAAAAGCCTACGACCTCTCAAAATAGCCGCTTTTCTATTTTTGACGTTCGGTCAACTCGACTTGCGTGCCAATATACCTGCGAGAACAAGGTAAAAACGTGATCACGAAGCGATCCGTAGAGGTTAGATTTTTGTTTTTTGATTTTTCAGCTGTCTTCAATTGAACATAACTCCCAAACGGAGCCAAAACAGCCCAAGTCCGTCTCACACAATCTTGTTGCCCTTGCTGCGCTCTTCGACGGCTATGTGATGGAAAATTTCCATAGCCTGCTCTGATTTGCTGAAAATCAACCTGCAAAACAGCATTTTCTACAAAAACGATGCAAAAACAGCAAATCCAACTTTTTTCTTAATCTTTGGCCCTCAACGAGCATCAAAACATCAAAATCTCTAAAGACTCAAAGAACCAAAGTTGTTCCTTATAACGCAGGCTTCAATCGCTTCATACATCACTTTTTCAAAATCCCACGTTAACACCTTCAAAAATGCCCCAGAAAGTGCCTTTCGGATCAAAAAATTTTATTGGACGAAAACAATCCACACATCCTTCTACACAGTGGACTAACTTTAAAACGACCAAAACTTCCTAGAAAACAAAATTTATTACTAAAACACCTCAAAATCAAGTCTTGTTACAACGCGTACACACACATCAATACAGACAAGGAGTTGGAGCTTCTCTCAACAGCATGTATCTTTGCTTTAAGAGCTCAATGCATTCTTCGTCTTCTTGAAATTCTGTGATCGCCCACAAACTCTGCTTTTCATTTCTACGATCGCTCACGCACACACAACGTTTGGTTTTTGAGGAGTTTGCAAGAGATCGCTCACGCACAACGTTTGATTTTTGAGGAGTTTACAAGAGATGCTGGGCAGCTTCAGCGAACTCAAGCAGAAAACCTCCTCTAGAGTCTCCGTAGAGACAATTTGTGTGAAAAGTTATACAATCATTTTCACGCTCAAATACTCGTTGGAATAACAGGCCATTTTTCCTAAGGTAAAGAATAATTTCTGTTTTGGAATTGAGGGCTTCGGCCTGAGAGTTTAACAACTTTGGTGAGTATCTCCAGCATAGTCACCTAGAACGGGAAATGGAAATGAGACTGGCAAGGCCATCAAAGATGGAATTGGCTTGCTAATTTCACTGAAAGGGTTTAGAATGGCCCTTTATAGGTATCTTGTGTATAAAATATTTGGAACTCTCCAAAGAAACAGCGAAATGGAAACGCAAAATGCGGGATTCTAGAAACAGAGCTTCCGATCCGCAGGGAGCTTCTTTGGGCTTGCATATCCCTTGGAAGAACCCTGGTAAAATACACCTTTTTTAGACTCTGATGGGAAGTATTTTCAGAGCATGTTAAGTGTCACGAGCTCATTCAAATTTTAGTGCTAGCAGCTCAATTTGATGTTATGGAGAATAAATTGCCCATTATGTTGAGGCTAGATTATCACTCTAAACATGGACTTTCATGTAAATATCTACAGGGAGAATATCACTCTCACACCCGCTTTTGCAGCAGTTCTTCCACACACTGCTCCTGATCGCCATTTGGCAAAATTAGGATACCTAAGATTAACTGCTTTCTCACAGGGAAACTTGCTCTTGTCAAGTGAAAAGGTTTTTTTTTTAAAAGCTGCTGTGTATAGTTTTATTGGCCAGGCTCATTTGTCAAGTATTATGCCTTCATTTTGGTACAGAATGTTGCAGCTGACATGGAAAGAGCAATCTCTGGACTTGAGAATGAAGGAGCTGAGTTTTATATTTTGGATCTTTGCAATAACCCCGTAAGTCAGATATCTCTAATGTCGCAGACTATTGGCTGATTATTATGGTTTGCCAGAGGCTGGGACAATGTGATTTAGGGAAGGTAGTAATCTTTTGTGAATGCATACTTCGGTTCACATATACTCTGGTATGTAGCCTGCTTGGTAACACTTCAAACATGTAGTGTTTGTGTTCTTTTAGTGTGTCGTGTGACGAGGTGAGTGTGCGTACGCATGCATGAATACATGTATGCATTATGTTCACTTAAGGGGCTTTGATTTTTTGAGTTGTACTCCTGGCTTGCGACTACAAATACATGTATGCATTATGTTCACTTAAGGGGCTCGGATTTTTTGAGTTGTACTCCTGGCTTACGACTACGATGCTTAGTTTGAGAAGGTTGCAACCCAAATGGAACCATGTGTAGGATAAATCATCTTCATGACAATGGGTGCAAGGTGGATTGGTAGAATCTGGGCTAGATGTTGCCCAAATGTGGCTGGATGGAGATGAAGTCCTTGTTAATACTAAAACTTGTTATCCTCACCGATTGATTGTGCCATGTTAGTCCAAAACATTGGCTTTGTATTAATCGTCTACATCTTGGAAATGCAAACGTACATACAAAATAGAATTTCACCAAAGATTTCTGATTGTGGGTCTGCATGGTCTGCATATATTTGTATACTTATTTTTGACACTTATGGAACAAGCTTTGCATGTAAAGCAATGTTCTTTGTTCTTAGTTTGTAAATGGGTCACTTCATTTTAGGGCCTTACATGGCTTCCTTTTCATTTTGGCGCACGTAAGGCCTTCGTAAAGCAATGAACTATTGAGAGCAATCGTGGACCATTGGATAATGTTTCTCGATTAGTGCCAAGTGGCAAGTTAATGATTGCAATTTTCTTGGAAGAGGGGGCCATTGTGAGAGAGAGTTGACGTTTGTTTGCATGTTTCTATGAACAATGGCATTGAGTAGTGGGTCACACACGCTCTTTGTCATCCTCTTATATAGGCCATTGTGGCTTTCCACGTTATGTTTTAGTGGCACATACACGAGCAATAGCAAAGTTTGATGCATCAACATGCACATGAAAAATCTTATTCCAGTCAAGTCTTCACCTTGCTTATTAAAACAAGGAGATTGTAAAAAGCTCTTACGGACTGACTTCTGGATTTTTTGCAGAGTGTTACAGAATTGAGGGATGGATCCGCAGTTTTTGTGATAGTGGCCAAGTACCTATCTCCATATTTGCATGAGATTGATCAAGTGGGCATTCTTCCAGATGTGAAATGCACCCCAGGGGATGGTGGTGGTCCCAACAAAAGCGTCTTCTCCAGTGCAAGCTCGGTTATAGAGCAGGATTCTTGTGTACTCGCACCGGAGCATCAGCTGGGTATCTTCTAGGCTATTAGGTTTGAGCTTTTCAATGATAAATATCTTCTCTGAGGGACACACTCAATAGGTAAGAGAAGTTGGGTATGAGCTGGATCTTATGCTCTTGTGCATAGGCAAGTCCTTGGGGCTTGTGTAATGAAGCCTAGAAGAAGCCAAAACAATTTTTTTGGGCAATTCTTGTAGGGAAGGGTTCCAAGTGTACCGTATAGTGTATAATTGGTTAGTTGTAAATATCATTTGATGATGGTGGCAAAAGCCATGAGGCAAAATATGTAAGATATCATACAAGCATCATTGATTCATCTTTCGTCACCTGTTAAAAATGTTGTGTATGTATGTACACTATAACAAGAATCCACAATGTTAAAAGATTCTGAATGGACTTTTTGGTTTCAATTTTTTTTGTTATGTATGAAAATCACAAAGCTAAATGAATGCTTTTCATTGCATGAGGATAAGTAATCTTGAAAGCAAATGTTGTGTGATGTACTGGAGAGAGAAGACTTTATTTTTTTCACATTTTGGTTGTGTAATTAGGAAATACCATAGAAAGAGGTGTATTCCCCGCATATGTTCAGGCAATACAACTTATGTTAAGAGCAACGAGTCAGCCTCCTGTAGGGATTGAGAGTACTCGTATATGTATATGGCATCATGCGAAGAACAATTTTTTACTTTTCTACTTTTTCGGGCTAGAGCTGGGAAGGGGAGAAAACCCTTAGTGGGTTTCTTTTTTTTTTTTTTGGGGGGGGGGGGAAGCAAGTCTCCTCCTTGGGAGAGCTAAAAGCCTTTTCATGCCATGTCTTTTATTCCATGTCCCCTTGTTAGTCACGCCACTCGCAGGTGAATGGGAAGATTAGAGTGCAACCTTCGTGTGTATTGCAACCCCTTGTCTTACAATCATTAGTTGGAATCAAGGTCAAGAGTAATGGGTGATGGCAAGTCAAGTGTGAAGGATGGGTTTTTCAACCTTATGAAAGGGATCCTATGCATTTCTAGGCAAGATTTTTTGAGGCCCGAGGTGATCTTTGCAAGATGGGTATTTCTCTTTTTATAAGAGATGGAGTTGAATACCAACCGTCAGCCAGCTCGTTCTTCCAAGCCTTAGAGAAAAGAGGGGCTTAGATTATGGTTTGATAGTACTTTCGAAGAGGGAGATATAAGCTTGTGCTCATTTGATCAAAGTAGACCTCATGTTGAATGAGTTTGCCTATTGTTTCCTCCTTGAGCAAGGCTTTCATCTTTCCCAAAATTTAGTTGAGATCTTTTCTGAGCCTTGTATGCATCCAAAGACAGATGGCCTATAGGTTTTCAAGACTACATTTGGCACTACTTGAATTGATGTGAGTGCAATTGAAATTATTCTCTTTAAGAACTATATTAAATATTAAAAGTAAGGCCTAAATCCTTGTGACTAGATCATGATAGCTTGGTTGTGAGCTTACAACATTGATGTCTACAAAACCTCTCTACTTCGAACATTGGTGGATGTCATTTTGAGTGAAACATCAAAAAGTGGCTGTGTACATTTGGTGAATGTAATTTGAACAATTGTCACAGGAACAGAATAATAGAGATAGACAACAAAAATAGAGGAAGAAATCTTTATATTGATAGTGTTTGATACAACAGAGGAGAAAAATATATGGGTGCACTCCGTTGTACGGAGCTCGAACCTCCCGACCACCCCCGAGCTTCAATTCGCTTGCATGCAGCGTCTCACTCGCACTCGCACTCGCACTCTCACTCGCAGAAGAGAGATCGGTGAATGATCGCCAAACACACCATTCGTCGTTCTTTAATCCTTCTTTTTCTCAAAAAGCATGCGGATTCTCAAAATAGTCGCTTTTTAGGCATCCAATCAACTTGATTTTTGCACCAAGTATACCTACGAGAATAAGATAAGAACGTGATCGCTAAGCAATCCGTAAAGGTTAGATTTTTATCATGACACTTTGCACAGATCCGGTTTCACACACTGATTTTTGCATCGCCTACAAAATAGTCAAAAGAATATACTCGTGCAACCAATTCAACATGATAATCAAAGTAAAAAAACATAATTATATACCTTCATAATCTCAATTGCAATACTCTACCATGAAGAAACAATCCACTTCTTGGTTGATAGCAGGGAGAGCTGTATGATGTTGTATGTCTGCCTATCCCTGTGTATACTACACTACTGCTGCCTTCTATTTGTTTTCATCATAACTTCTACAAACGAACTATGGACAGAGCAATCAAGGTACTCAAAACGACGGGAATAGGTCTGGTCTACAAGGCATTGCGGACAGAATTGCAAAAAAAAAGTCTTTCTTTGGCTGAAAACGAAACTTTTAGGTCGCGACTCATAAAACCTCTATTTTTGGGTCTCCACTACTTTTTCAACTTATTTTAAGCCTACCCATGCATTTTAAGCTAAAACACATAAATATAAAACAATGATATTAATAAAAATCTCAATTTTACTCTTCATACACAAACTATCTGTTATTCATTAATCTTTATCAAATACGTCTTTAGTATATTATTTAGAAAAAGAATATATGTTCTCTCTTAATATCTCAAACTCATTCATATAAGCTCTATTTAATAGACTATTCAACAATCTTTCAAATCGTGCTAAACGAAAGATATGCCCTACTACATTCTTTTCGACTTTAAGAACTTCAAAGATTAGTCCTATTACAACAATAGTGCCCTTGTGCTTTGTATTGGCATGAACATTGAGGTCCTTGCAATTGCCAATGCACTCTAGCTATCAGTGAAGATAGTGGTGACATAATCCTATCCAACACCCAAGTCATTCGTAAGATGTCTAAGCCAAACACACTCAATCGTACTTGTGTTAGCTACCATGCACTCAGTCGCACAACTAGAAAATTCCACTGTAGGTTGATTCTTATTCAATCAAGATATGTATGAGTTGTTGGGTACGTTTTTGGATACTTGTAATTTATAACAACCATCACAATGTGTTTGGCTAAGATATTGTGAAGTGCCGAAACCACATTGCACAATTACAAGCTACAATGCCAAAGAAAGGGTCATATTAGATGTACCAATTGTGAAAGTGATCTACAAAACTTCCTTTGTGAATGGTATTTCCCATGTAAATTTTGCCCTGCTATTGTATATTGTACATTGGGTTTATAAGCAGTTCCAATTTACAAGAGCAAAGTAATTAGTGACTTTTGTGATTAATTATGTGATTAGGGTGCTCACCAGTTTTAGACACCGAGAAAAATGAAGGTATAAAAGATTGTAAGCATGTGAACTCACATTTTGGAGAAGTAAGATTAAATCTTAACTAAAGTGTCTCTCTCTTTCTTCACCACATAGCTTTGCTCTACTTTTTAAGGTCACTTTCTTTCGTGTACACTTTGGCTTTTGCATTTTCGTCAAGTTGTGGGCATTGAAAGGAAGAGTTGAGCTTTCACACCACCAATGGATAGCTTCTTTGGAACATCCCGACCATTTTTCGATGTCTTCTCATCCTGCTCTATCTTAACATGTTCTCCGTGCAAACCCATTTCTGAACATCCCGGTTATTTTTGGATCTCTTCTCATCCTGCTCTATCTTAACATGTTCTCCGTGCAAGCCCATTTTTGAGAAGGCCGTCTCTAAGGTTGAGATTGCCCTTTGCTTCGCAGATGGTCGGGTGGTCCAGGAAAAACAGATGTAGAGAAACATTAGTATTTTCGTTATTTAGTGCTTGCATTGTCCATATGTGTACTTTAGATAGTGGGATATCCAAAATGGGTCGAAAGTTAGGGTCACACAGATGCCTATCTGGAGCTCTCCTCCAAAATGGCTTGTCAAGGATGTGAATTTCTCCCATACAATACAAGCAAGGCATTTTGCTTGTTGCTCCTTTGGAAACGTTGTACATGCATTTCAAGGTTTTTAGGTCTCCATCCATGTGCCACTCAACATTGTAGGATCCCATGCCCTCCACATCCAATTTCTTTCCATTTCTCTGTTCGCTTATTGTTTTCGGTATGTTTGTTTGATGAAAAACCCAATTCAATATATCGAAGTTCTCAGTGGGCAGCTTAAAGGATAATTTTGAACTTTTTACACTGCACATTCAAAAGGATTCAACTGAAACATAACGATAAATTATTTTAAACAACAAATGTTGTGCTCAGAATGCACATTAAAGTTTCGAGGATCATCTGGTCCAATGCTTGCATCCAGATCTCTATTCATAAGTGTGATTCTGACTCGCTCAACCTTTGTCTCCTTTACAAGCTCGCACTCATCTAGCTTGATGACAAACTTCAGGACGTCGTTGTACTCTTCAACAGTGATATCGAACAACTACACAATGTATGACTACAGTGCAATGATATCATAAAAAATATTGTTATAATTGCCATAGACCATTTCTTCTCCTTTTGGTGATCTGTATGTCGATTCAATGTGGAAAGGACTTCCTAGCTTTTGAAGCACCTCCTCATTGACTTCCCGTCTTGTTTTTTGAATAGAGAAAGGGTTTGGAAGAAGCGTATGCTTGATGCAAAAACTTTTGATTTGTCTTTGCACAGATCTGAGTAAGAGGAGTTAAGAATCAAAACCCTTTTCTAGTGGAACAACACTGCAAATGATGCTACATACTGGAAAATGGTAGCATATCCCTTATTTGATATACCAGGTTCATCCAAAATTTATTTAATGTCCCGTGCAAGGAGTTGATTCTCCTTGAAAAGGCTGTCAAGATGTTTAGCAATGACTTACCATAGCACTTATCATCCAAGAGGCCTTCTATATTTTTGTGATCAATATGAGCCCGTAATGGACCAAGGAGGGGGTAGTGCTATGCTGCACTTCTTTGTCAAGGTGAAGCAAAGATCTGTGCAAGTATGTTAGTAGTAAGAGATGTGAGAGTTTATAAATATGAACCTAAGAAGGATAGATGCACTCACTTGATGGCTTGCACTCTTTTCTTAATTCCTCTCGAACCAACTTTCAAGTCCTCGGTGCCTCTTAGTTTTCTTTGTGGCGAAGACCTAGAGCTGTTTTTTTTTCTCTGAGTTGTTGTGTAAGCTCCTTGATGGTCTCCTTGCTACCTTCAACCTGTTGAGCACATTGCACAACTTTATGAAATAAGCGGACAATCTCGCTGTATACAATATCTCCCTCTTGTTGCAGAACGTTTCTTGTACCCAAATGTTGTGTAACCATACAATCCATGCTGATCATCTCCGACATAGGTCACTAAGGATGTAATATCCTTAAAAGGTGGAGTGGAGTTTGTGACCGGATGATTTGGATACATTCTGCTATCTAGCCAAAGGTCCACATCTTTTTTGTCGTGTGATCTTAAGTTCTCCTTCGAAGCTTCAAAAAGTGTATGCTATTAGTTTTTCTTGCAGAGGGGTTCATACTCTCGTGAGAGCTCTATCTGCATGTGATATACATCTCTCCTATTCCTCGTAGAAGGTCTTCGTGGAGAAGCTACAAGTGTCGACTGAGATATGAATGATCAAAACCTATGCAGAAGGAGATGGGGGCGATTGAAGAATAGCAATCTAAATATCGCACGCATGAGAGAGAATGCAGGAGGAAATGGGGGCAAGGAGGCGAGGAAACAGAGCTTAGTTTTCAAAAATGCAGAAGATTGAGATATTCGGCATTGAATTCAGTAGCCGACGCGCACAGTAATGTATTATCATTACTGGAATACTTTTTGGGTTTCTTAATAAACGTACCTTGCATGAATAAGATATCCAGATTTTAGAAAACGGGTATGAAAAAGGGTTAAAATGATTTTTCTATTATCTCTCTCTACGGTGACATGGCATTTCTTACAAGGCCCAAATTTGAGTCATGTCAGTTCCTAATCGGTCCATGTGAATTGTGTCTATGTAAGAAGAAGACAAAAAAACGTACATAACTGATAGTCAGAAGCAATCCAAAATGTATAAAAAACGTACCTAAATAGTTTTCTACAATCAACATAAATTATTTAAGAGCCAAAATTTTTAAATAAAAGAAGTGCATTTTAAACAAAATTGTTTTATCGTCTTAAATTCTTATTGACGACAATGATATTCATCAAAAGAATAAAGAAGAAGGTTCTCTCATTGTTATGGGAATAGGATGTATGTGGTTAAATGATAACTTTCTCCAAACGCGTTGTCATGCTGTGACACGTACATAATGAGAACGTATGCTACAAGATCTATCTTGTAACTTTTTAGATACATAATTATCTTTCCTATAATGTACATATGCATATTTAAGTATAATAATAAGCCTTCTATCTCATCCTATTATTTTTCTCAAGGGTGACCTATCCTTACTTTACCATCAAAAAATACTATGGAAAAAGCTCAATAGCTTCGCCTCTTTAACTTGGGGCAAAAAGCATTGATTCTTTATTTCTACTATCTCATTATCATCTCACACCCTAGCTAGATCCTATATCTAGGGTAAACTCCAATATATATATATTCTATGTATTTTTTATACTTTTCTTATATTTCTTTTTAAATATCTACTAGGAGGGAATCAAATCCTAGTGGGACACTAGGTGGCATGATTTCAAAGATACACTTATTTTAATGCATTATTGCAAGCATGATTACAAAACTTTGTCAAGGAGCAATGTCATGCTTTCATATGGCATGAGGTGTCCTTTGGAATTAAATGAAAGTCTAGGCTAAGGGGACCACGGGAAGACTTTTGCTGCCAAAAATGGACCCTATTTTGATGAAATGTTTACACAAGGTTCCAATCCGAATTGGAAAATGATTTTAAAATGAAAATCGTAGCTAATGAGCTGAAGTTTCTGCCCATATTTTTACGTTTTTATTTGGAGACACAGTTGAGGAGATATGATCAAAATACTGGACCCCAGTCTGCCCACATCATGCAGGGACAGCTCATTTCCAACTTTTCCAATTCCTATTCACACTGGCTCCTCTCTTCTTGTGTAAACCCTTGGGGGTTCCCTTCACCTATAAAGGGGGACCTCTTCTTCCTTGCAAATAAACTCAAGCATTCAATCCATTGATGAGAGGAATTCTTGAGGGAGTGAGTAGTAATGCCTAATTGTAGTTAGCCATTAACATAAGCCCAAGCCTACACTTTCTCCTAGAGGGAGACTAGCCATTCTTGCAACAAGCTAACCTTGGAAGATCAACTCTAATCAAAGAAGGTCTTGCACTTGGTTCATGTTCTTGGCATTGCAAAGCGTGAATTCCATGAGGAGATCATTGACATCATCAAGAGGAAGAGGCAAACCCTTGTTGAAGCTTCTCGTCCACAGGTTGAAGGGGAAACCTCAAAGACACAAGGGATGCAACTTCAAAATAAGGAGAATGATGGAGCTGTGGTAGGATGCTACCAATCTAGTGGGAGAGTGAAGCAAGTGCATTTCTCAAATGATGATGAAGAAGTTGAAGATATTCCTAGGAGTTACTATTCACGAAGTCATTGGGCAAGGGCTACTACAGAAACTTTGGTCAAGGTAGGTGATCTTGAAGAGCCATTTGTTGCCTTGATTGACCATGGTTTAGAAATAAACATAATGTCAAAGAGTCTGTACAACAAGTGTAAATGGCCGATGGACACAGATCATGGCTAGATGGTAAAAGTGGCAAACAATTCATCCGGTGAATTGTATGCAGCATGTCCAGGTGTGATGGTAACAATAGGTGATGTAAAGATTGACCAAAACTTCTTTGTACAGGATACATCTTCATATCATCTCATCCTTGGACAGCCCTACATTTTGGGAGCTCGAATAGTAACAAAGGTAATGGATGATGGTTCATCATATGCTAGGATACGTAGCAAAGATGGTAAACGAGCTGTCCAATTTCTCACAAGTTGTGTGAACCATGAAAGAAATCGTGACAACCTCAGAGAACATCCTCTACCAAAGGCGAGCAAAGAGTTTCATGATCATAGAGAAATGATGGGTTTTGGCCAAGTACCATTGTAAAGCGGGATTGCAGTTGTACAGAAAGAAAAAGGGTCTCGCTTGATCCAAAAATATGTGAAGCGTTTTCAACAAGCTCCTTGGTAACAAAGAATGGATCAGTATGTTTTACAAAACTTGAAGATTTGAAGAGATGTGAGAGGCAATATGTGCATAATGTACAAATAGGCATGAAAAAGAGTGGGTTGCTAGAGCCTACTGAAAATGTTTTGGGTTTGTGTGAACAAGTTTCTTTTGTAGATACTATGGGTGAGCTTGATGCTATAATGGGGTCTAATTTGCATCTTGAAAATGAAGTTGTGGAAGTTTGCTCTATGGAAATGTATCAAGTAATAGAAGCCTTCAAAGAAAGCCAAACAGTTGGCCCAGAAGTCCATGTTGAAACTAAATACAAGAGTGTAGCAAAGAAGGTGAAACCAGTAGCTTCACCCTTACCACCCAACAACAGGGAAAAGATTGAGCAGGCTTCTTTACAACCAAGTTTGAGAAATCCTAAAAAGATCGGGCATACCTTCACAAAGGAGTCTTTTCAAGAGTTGCAGATTGGTTGCGAGGAGTTTCTAACACAGGAGGAGTCAAAGTGCTTCAAAGAAATGCTTTCAAAGCATGGTAAGTCTTTTGCATTTGAGCCACATGAGATAGGATGTGTTGATCCTTCTATTGTAGCTCCTATGGTAATTTTCACAATACCTCATGTGCCTTGGAATCTGCGGCCTATTCCGGTTCCAAAGGCTCATTTGCCAAAGTTAGTAGAGCTACTGAATGAGAAAATCAAAATGGGAATCTTGGAGCCTTCTTGTGCTCCATACTCAAACAGGTGGTTCACAGTTCTGAAGAAGAATGGTTCTCTACACTTCATCCAAGATATGCAACCAGTGAACAAGGTGACAATTAGAAATGTAGGTACAGGTCCAATTGTGGATGAGTTTGCAGAGGCATTTGCAGGGAGGGCAATCTACTCAATGGGGGATCTCTACTCAGGGTATGATCAATTTCAGCTTGCAATCAAAAGCAGAGAATTGACAACCATGAGGACACCTTTGGGTTTGGTAAGGATGTGTACCTTGCCACAGGGAGCAACCAACTCGGTTGCACATATGATGAATGAGATGAATAAGGTCTTACGTGACTTTATTCCTCAAATCACAATGCCTTTCATTGATGATTTGCCTATCAAAGGATGTGAAGAAAGTGACAAAGATGAAGCTTTGGATCTCAAGGGATGTCGCAGGTTTGTGGTAAATCACATAAATGATTGTGATAAAATTTTGTTTAGGTTGGATGAAGTGAATCTTACATTTTCAGGGAAAAAGCCTATGTTTGGTGTCAATGAAGTGCTTATTGTGGGGCACATGTGCGGGCCATATGGTAGGAAACCTTGTCCAACAAAGGTAGATGCCATCCAAAGAATGAAAGAAATGTGCACTAGCATCACTGAGGTTAGAAGGTTTCTGGGAGCATGTGTCTTCTATGTTATTTGGATTCCACATTATGCACATGTAGCTAATCCTCTTTATCAGCTGCTTAGAAAGAATCAGAAGTTTAAATGGACAGAAGCACATGTAAAATCCATGAAAAAGCTAAAGGAGTTGCTCCAGTCAGCAATAACTTTGAGAAAGGTAGACTATGAGTGTCAAAGGCCACTAATTATGACAGTAGCCACCAGTCCTACAGGGATTGGATGGGCAATAAGGCAAGATGACAAAGAAGGACACATGTATGTGGTAAGATTTGGAGCAAAGGTGCTAAGTGCTTGCCAAAGAAACTATCCACAGATAAATAGAGAGTTATGGGGTATGGTTACAGCCTTGAAAAGTGGGAAAGAGTACCTAATTGGTGCATGTGTGGTTGTAGAAACAGATTGTCTACCACTTCTTGGGATGATTACAAGCTGCTCAACTCCAGACATTGCTATGTTGTGGTGGATTGCCTACATTAAGTCCTTAAATCCTGAGTTTAATCACATTGCAGGTAAAGACAATACAGTGGCAGATATGCTATCAAGGGCAAGGTATGAAGATGAGTCACAAATGATTGACGAGGGAGATGATGTAGGCACAAAGTTCTAGTCTATCTCTCATGTCAAAGGTAACAATGTTTGCATGACTAATCTACTTGAATCATTCTTGAAAGAGCTTTATGAAGGTGATTGGCTTCTTATTGGAAGCTACTTGAGTACTCTAACAAAACAGGATGATTTGTCTGAACAAGAATTCAAGAGGATACGGGGTATGAGAAATTCAATTTTAAGAGAAAATTCTCTCTCGCTACTCACTTGCAAAGAGCCCTAGAATGCTCAACGACTCTAACATATCACCTCTGACTAGTCTGCCTCAATAATCTAAAGTTAGAAATGGATATTTTGGCTCACAAAGCTTGCAAGATAGCTAGAAATTGTGAGAATATCTATTGCACACTAAGAATGATCCTACAATTTAAGATAGCATTGAATTTTGTCATTCCGTGAATTGTCCCTCCTTCAGAGGAAATGTAAAATGAAAATCTGGGTCCCGCAAATTGAGGCCCTTAGCTTTATCAAATAAAGACTTGTAGATTTTACGGGAAAGTACTTGAGGCTTCTCTTCTCAAAGATTGCTAGACCAACAAACAAGAAGCAATAAAGTATACCATCTTTATTCAAGTATTTGCATGTAACAACCTCACCTACAAAATACATGATGTAGATTGTTAGCAGTTTGCCACGACGGACGTCTGTAGTATAACTATTTGGCTCTAACATAACAATGTCAATACTCGGGGAAGTAACTCAGATGGGGCACGAAGACTCTTTGAGGTTGTCAGCCCTCAAGAAGTGAACCTAGCAAGCAAACGCATCAACTCAACAAGCTAACCACCACTCCCTAATAAAAAAATCGAACTATGTCGTATCTCATCGCTCTAGGTCATCATGCCATTTTGATGACCAAATGGATTTGGATGGTCACAAAACGTTAAAGGAAGCTATATTATGTCTAAGGGCACAAGTCTATAAAGTCTGCGGACAAGTAACCAAAATCATGATCCATCATGTACCATACCACATAAATTGCAACAAAACAACATAAACATGTCTCTCTCATGTCTAATAACACTCTCCTTGGTCAAAATTTCAAAAAAATAGTATTTTAAGCACTCAAATTTGTAGATAAGACTCACGTACGTGTAGTCGTAAACCATAATAGAACTTGAAATTATTACATTAAAATGGAAGAGCAAGAGGCAACGAACAAAATTAATTCTTGAAACTGAATCTGTTACCGATTCAAGAGAAAAATGGATTACAACTTGGATCTGAGTATCCGCTTGACAATTGTACACATAATTCTTCTATTTCCCTAAGATAATGACGTGTGTTCAAATTAATGTTTTTCACCTTTATACCTAGGGCTTCCAAAATGGCCAATGATCGGTTACTTGGGCTTTGAGTACATGATCAAACATTACAACTCAAAGTTTTACAACAAAATTACATATGCTCATTTACAAAGCTTCCTTCGTCATTGGATTGAAGATGGTGGAGTCCATCTCAAAAAACCCCGTCATGAAAGCTTCTTCAAACATCTACATGTAGTGTGAGGGTAGAAATATTATTTGGGCATACATGCCCATTAGGAAAAATTTGGACTCAAATATGATCCTTTTAGCTCTAGAGAGAGAATGCAACATGACCAATGGATGCCGGGCTACCGTAACAGTAGCTCGGATTTTCCTTGTTTTTATCTCAAATTTTGGTATTTTCAGAAAACAATATTTAGTTGCATAAAAAACCTTAACAAAATTTACGTTGTGATTTCTTTCTTGTCAGGATCGAGTATAGGACAAATGTACCATAACTCACACTCAATGCAGTTGTGCGTACTTTTTCGATAGGAGAGACTTCATAGTATTCTCGCTCATTCTCATCCATTTGCGCTCAACTAATTATTCTGCTCGCATTTGACTGTATTGTGTTTGCAGTCAGAAACACTCTCCCTCTCACATATGTGATGTGTATCTTGCCATACATAGATGAATCACTAATGGAGAACAGAAGACCTCGACGACCATCCGCAAGTATTAAGTCTGTCAAAATTTTCAATAGCTTCGATTTGGGCAACAGTCGATGGCTTTCCACCAGCATTACAACTGGAAGCTGGGTTCTCCTGAAGACGAGGAAGAGAAAGCGCATGGGCAACTGGTTTATGAACAAGTAGGGTGAAAAAAATTTGCTTGTTCACAAACGGGCAAAACAGTCAAAGAGGTTCTCATTGAACACGCATATATGCACTCAAAGTTGCATCTACGAACAACGCCGATAGGATTTCCAACAAACCGACCAAATTGTAATTTTTCTTTATTGTAAGTTTTCTTACATCCACAATGGATGGTCACTCATGTATTGTGTGTTTAACCTACCAATTGCAGATATTTAACCTTCCGACAAAGAAGACTGGCAGCCGGTGGATTGCATTATTGGCATTTTTTATGCATTTTATGCAATTGTGCGAGAGTTACTCTATAGCACCAACGCATGAAGAGTGTTGGTTGACAGGGGGGTTTTTTCTTTGACCACTTTTATAATGCTCCGTATTCTACGCTTGGCTTTGGCACTCTAGAATATCTCTCGATTCCTTTGTAGGACAGTCTAGAGAGGCCAGTCCCTTCATCTCAAACCTCCAAGTGCTTCAGATTAAAGCTCCATCAGGAAATACAAAAGTGCTTAAGACCAAATATTGCTAGTCAGCTGGTACGTGTTTCAATCTTCATACCCATGCATATGTTCATCGACTTTTTCCATGATGAAGAGATTAGGAAGACAGGAAATGCATGTAAGTGCATGATAGCTTCTCAAAATCTCATAGCTTCCAGAGTCGCCAGCCCCTTCATCTGAAACCTCTGAGTGTTTTGGACTAAAGATCCATCAGGAAATACAAAAGTGCTTAAGACCAAATATTGCTAGTTGGCTGGTCTTCATGCCCATGCATGTGTTCATCTTTTGATGATGAAGAGATTAGGAAGAGAGGAACTATGCTACTCTGCAAGACAGAGAAATGCCTCAATTTTCTAGAAGAATCTTGGGATGTCCACATATGCAAGGTAAATAAGAATTCTATTGTGTGTAAGTGCATGATAGCTTCTCAAAATTTCATAGCTTCCTTCCCCTACATAAGGGGGCATTGAGTGAATGCTCATCTGGTAGATTTGGACCAAGATTTAATTGATGACCTTAACAATCCTTTGAGAATGCTTGAGATACCTAATCTGCTAATTGTTCTTAGCATTCGAGGCAATGTGACACTACGACAACTGCATGAGGATTTGGAGAATGAGGTTGACCTCATCTTTTTGCCTCCAAAATTTCTTTTCCAATGCAACATGTGAAAGGCAATACGTTTTGTATGTAAACATTAATGCTATGTGAATTATTTCCCTGCTGTTTATCATCACAAAATATTGGTCTAATCTAATTGTTCGATTAACTGTCGTGCAGATGCCTCATAGAAAGGAGAAGAAAACATTGTGCGCAGAGATAAAGGATGACCGACTGTTTCTAGTGCAATGCAACTCTTGATTGAAGAAGGTGGCTCACACAATATATCACATTGCTATGTACTGCGAATATTATAGAAATTTGTTGGAAGCAAGCTTGCAATCTACATTCATGCGAAAATGCATTGCTAAGGAGTTTCTTGCAAATAAAGTTTGAGAACAATTATCTTTTCAAAATCGACTCAAGTTGTCTTTACATTGCGTTTAATAATGTACATTGTAATCATGTCCTATTAACTCTTAGTAGCTCTCATTTACAATTGAGGGGAGCTCTCCCTGGATTGATTATCATGCACTGGGTCTTACCCCAAATGCTATATATAGGCACTCTTAGTGCTAATAGGAGCTCCACTGAAGTTGGAGTCGTATTCACAACTAGATCTTTTTCACACCCAAAAATCCATAATCTGGGGTTGTTGTGAACAGTCGTGCGATCTAAAATGATGGCTTCATCCATGCACCTTGGTAGAGAGAAGCCCTTACGAGTTTAAGACGTAAAAAACTCAACTTGACTTCCACACTTAAAGTGTGGAGTGCTAAATAATGCCCAAAAAATCACTAATGGAAAGACCCTTGCTTGTCCATTATAATTGGTGGATACCCAACTGGATAGAAGTGTTCGATCTTGAAACCAATCACTAATGGACTACAAATAGATGGCTCGTAGCCATGCCAAAATAGGTGGTAAAAGATGGCTCTTAGTTGGCATATTGACATAGAAATATTTCAAGAAAGTCATGAAGTATTTCCATAAAATCATGCCTAGTTTACCTTTGCCGCATAGAAGTTGGGGAGAGAGAGAGAGAGAGAGAGAGAGAGAGAGAGAGAGAGAGAGAGAGAGAGAGAGAGAGAGAGAGAGAGAAAATGATGGGCTGAGGAAAAACCCTTATGCGAATATGTTGTATGCCCCATGCATATGATCTCATGCAGACCATGTATGTGTCATAGCTTAGCCTATAAACATACAACTACACGCCCTTGTAGAGAGAGGCTTAGCTTATCTTATAAGTGGATAATTGTGTACTTGGACCATGCCCTCGTAGAGAGAGGTACTGTAGGTCACATCTTGACCCACTGACCTTGTACGTGATCGTGATTATATTAGGGTAACTCTAAATATGGCACTTTGCCTGTGAATAACATTAAAAATATGTTAAGATAGCAGGTACTTACCTTATCGTTGACAGAGTATTTAGTGTTATAGCATAAGTGTATGCAATGATGGTTGTTGGACGGTCATCGTACTAGTATGCCATGCATACAAAGCAAAATATAGAATAAGAAGCCCTTGGCTTCCATGATAGCCTCAACCATGTGAGCCGTTGGTATACGTGTGGTGCACGATTACACTGACATGGATACATGACAGTGTGTCGTTGCATAAATTGTGAGCTTATATCCATATAGTGCCAAAGATGTGTGCCATTATCATCGATCTAAAGTCAATCAATAGTACCTTGGCACATTAGAGAAGCCGTGCCTTAGATGAAGACAAGCAAAGCACATTGCTTTGTACAACGGCTTCTTATGGAGTCCACCCAAGCACTTGCTTGTCGCCCACTTGTGGAGAGCTTTCTGGTAGTGCACTCAAATCCGGGTCATAGCCATATATGTCAATAAATTGAGAGTTGTTGGATGTCCTGCACATGCCTTCTTGGCTTGGTTTAATCCGATGTCTATCGAGAGAACATGCAGACATTGTGAAGACTCCCAAGTTTGGATGATGATAGCAGATTATAAACGTCAAAAACTGCTATGCGATATGTCTAAAAGGAAAGCCTTGCTTCCGAGAAGTCTATCAGAGTAAGATGAGACAAAAATGATACCGAATGATTTTATAGAGAATCAACCGTGCCAACTCGTGCAGCATGTTGAGAATCATGAGATTGCCCAATACTGATAGAGGTAGCAGCTAGAGATTAGCTATCAAGAGTCAACTATTGCCCAACACTATCGAGCGCCCTTGGCATGGAAAGTCATAGCATCCCGTATGTGTGGTGATCACATTGGATTCCACTCATAGCTGTGGATGTCAATGTGTTTACCATTGCTTTGTATACTTATGTTGTATGCTTCCTGGCAAGATACAACACCTTTGAAGTGATTATATATCTAATGCATCGAGCTGTGCTTCTGAAAGCCTTGCTTTCCTTCATTTCTAGGTGTAATTAGACATGCGGGCAACATGTTTATGTTGTTCCATTGCAGTTTATGTGGTATGGTACATGATGGATCATGATTTTGGTTACTGGTAGACTTTGTAGACTTGTGCCCTTAGACCTAATATAGCTTCTCTTGAAGTTTTGCGACCATCCAAGTCCATTTAGTCATCAAAATGGCATGATGACCTAGAGCGAGGAGATAGGACATAGTCAGATTTTTTTGTCATGCCAGGGCCACCCTGGAGGTCAAGGACTAGGCCAAGGGCTGGCTGCTAATGGAGATGGGACCCTAGGGGCAAGGCCTATAAAGGGAGGTTGGTGGAAGGATCGAGGCTAAGCAGTTCCAAGGTTTTACATTGGTATCAGAGCTTGGTGGAAGGGGGGGCTATGGAGGAGGGGGGAAAGTATTGCAAGTATTGCATGTTCAAGCATGGCATGGCATGTGCTCTTCCCTCTCTCTCTCTCTCTCTCTCTCTCTCTCTCTCTCTCTCTCTCTCTCTCTCTCTCTCTCTCTCTCTCTCTCTCTCTCTCTCCTCTCGGTGTAGGCATGGCCCCTTGTATACACAGGAAGGTCGAGGAAAGTTGGCAGTGTATGGCCACGGGAAGCAACTCTTGCATGGACATGCATCGCAGGGAGATTTGCACAAAAACGAGCATGGGTGGGGTCGATTCAGAGCGCCCAACACGAGGAGCACATCGTGTTTCTGGAGCAAGCACTGTTACAACCTTCACTGTGTAGCACAAGAAAAATGGTGGCTCTCTGCTGCTAGCCGTTTTGCCATCGCTCAGAGCTTCTGGTGTTTAAACCTAGCACCCACTAAGGGTTTTCAAATTGGGTTAATGGCCATTCCAGGGAGCATGTTCCACGCCTTGGGCTTGGAGGGGTTCATGAAGATAGGTGCATGCACTCATGGACGGCCACATGATCATGCAAATGCCTTTGCAAGGGGTCCATGGCTGCATGGTCAAGTGCAAAAAAGGACAAGTAAATTGCAGCGTGGTGTACAACGCCGAAAGGGGCTAACACCAAAAACTGCCAAAGTCATATACCCTTGAGAAAGTCTTGCATGAATTATACGTTCAAAATTTTTGGTGTTAGCCAAAGTTTTTGGCTAACACCAAAAACCGCCAAAGTCATATACCCTTGAGAAAGTCTTGCATGAATTATACGTTGAAAATTTTTGCAGAGCATGTTCATGGAATCTGATCAATACAAATAGGGTCGTTATAATGACCGCTATAAGCAATTTGATGAGGATTGGGTCCTCGGAAAGGAAATTTCTCATGTTCCTAAGCACTACGACATACATTACTGTTATTATTGCATAGCAAGAAGAAGGTGCCTGTGTTCGACAAGTTTTTGTGGATATTGAAATGTATCATGCAATGACATGGTGCGGACAAACAATCATGAGGTATGACGCTTTTCTATGTCATCCATGAGAATTGCAAGGGAAACGATGAGGGATTTCCATGGACATATAATCAAAACAGTGAGCAAGGTAACTCGGCAGGAGTACTTGAACAGGTACATAGTGCCTTTTGCATTGTTTGACATATTATGCACAAAATCTTGCTCCAAAGTGGTCATCAATCAAGATAACATTTTGTAAGTTATCTAGTCATAGAGTACATCAAGTACAAGCAGGCCTTGTGGCTTGTAAAGTAACACTATGGATTATACGATAGCATTATTGGGAAGTTGCCTGCAATTGATGCGGTCAGGCAACGACAAACCCTTGTGTTACCTAGAAATGAAGGAAAGCAAGGCTTTCAAGAGCACAGCTCGATGCATTAGATATATAATCACTTCAAAGGTGTTGTAACTTGCGAGGAAGCATACAACATAAGTATACAAAGCAGTGGTAAACACATTGACATCCATATCTATGAGTGGAATCCAATGTGATCACCACACATACGGGATGCTATGACTTTCGATGCCAAGGGCGCTCGATAGTGTTGGGAAATCGTTGACTCTTGATAGCTAATATCTAGCTGCTATCTCTATCAGTATTGGGCAATCTCATGATTCTCAACATGCTGCACGAGTTGGCAAGGTTGATTCTCTATAAAATCATTCGGTATCAGTTTTGTCTCATCTTACTCTGATAGACTTCTCAGAAGCAAGGCTTTCCTTTTAGACATATCGCATAGCAGTTTTTGACATTTATAATCTGCTATCATCATCCAAACTTGGGAGTCTTCACAATGTCTGCATGTTCTCTCGATAGACATCGGATTAAACCAAGCCAAGAAGGCATGTGCAGGACATCCAACAGCTCTCAATTTATTGACATATATGGCTATGACCTGGATTTGAGTGCACTACCAGAAAGCTCTCCACAAGTGGGCGACAAGCAAGTGCTTGGGTGGACTCCATAAGAAGCCGTTGTACAAAGCAATGTGCTTTGCTTGTCTTCATCTAAGGCATGGCTTCTCTAATGTGCCAAGGTACTATTGATTGACTTTAGATCGATGATAATGGCACACATCTTTGGCACTATATGGATATAAGCTCACAATTTATGCAACGACACACTGTCATGTATCCATGTCAGTGTAATCGTGCACCACACGTATACCAACGGCTCACATGGTTGAGGCTATCATGGAAGCCAAGGGCTTCTTATTCTATATTTTGCTTTGTATGCATGGCATACTAGTACGATGACCGTCCAACAACCATCATTGCATACACTTATGCTATAACACTAAATAATCTGTCAACGATAAGGTAAGTACCTGCTATCTTAACATATTTTTAATGTTATTCACAGGCAAAGTGCCATATTTAGAGTTACCCTGATATAATCACGATCACATACAAAGTCAGTGGGTCAAGATGTGACCTACAGTACCTCTCTCTACGAGGGCATGGTCCAAGTACACAATTATCCACTTATAAGATAAGCTAAGCCTCTCTCTACAAGGGCGTGTAGTTGTATGTTTATAGGCTAAGCTACGACATAGACATGGTCTGCATGAGATCATATGCATGGGGCATACAACATATTCGCATAAGGCTTTTTCCTCAGCCCAGCATTCTCTCTCTCTCTCTCTCTCTCTCTCTTCCCAACTTCTATGCGGGAAAGGTAAACTAGGCCTGATTTTATGGAAATATTTCATGACTTTCTTGAAATATTTCTATGTCAATACTCCAACTAAGAGCCATCTTTTACCACCTATTTTGGCATGGCTACGAGCCATCTATTTGTAGTCCATTAGTGATTGGTTTCAAGATCGAACACTTCTATGCAGTTGGGTATCCATCAATCATAACGGACAAGCAAGGGTCTTGCCATTAGTGATTTTTTGGGCATTATTTAGCACTCCACACTTTAAGTATGCAAGTCAAGTTGAGTTTTTTACGTCTTAAACTCGTAAGGGCTTCTCTCTACCAAGGTGCATGGATGAATCCATCATTTTAGATTGCAGGACTGTTCACAACAACCCCAGATTATGGATTTTTGGGTGTGAAAAAGATCTAGTTGTGAATACGCCTCCAACTTCAGTGGAGCTCCTATTAGCACTAAGAGTGCCTATATATAGCATTTGGGGTAAGACCCAATGCATGATAATCAATCAGCGAGAGCTCCCCTCAATTGTAAATGAGAGCTACTAAGAGTTAATAGGACATTATTACAATGTACATTATTAAGGGCAATGTAAAGACAACTTGAGTCGATTTTGAAAAGATAATTGTTCTCAAACTTTATTTGCAAGAAACTCCTTAGCAATGCATTTTCGCATGAATGTAGATTGCAAGCTTGATTCCAGCAAATTTCTATAATATTCGTAGTACATAGCAATGTGATATATTGTGTGAGCCACCTTCTTCAATCAAGAGTTGCATTGCACTAGAAACAGTCGGTCATCCTTTATCTCTGCGCACAATGTTTTCTTCTCCTTTCTGTGAGGCACCTGCACGACAGTTAATCGAACAATTAGATTAGACCAATATTTTGTGATGATAACCAGCAGGGAAATAATTAACGTAGCATTAATGTTTACATACAAAACATATTGCCTTTCGCATGTTGCATTGGAAAAGAAATTTTGGAGGCAAGTTGAGGTCAACCTCATTCTCCAAATCCTCACGCACTTGTCATGGTGTCACATTGCCTCAAATGCTAAGAACAGTTAGCAGATCAGGTCCCTCAAGCATTCTCAAAGGGTTGTTAAGGTCATCAATAAAATCTTGGTCCAAAGCTACCAGATGACCATTCACTCGATACCCCCTTATGTAGGGGAAGGAAGCTATGAAATTTTGAGAAGCTATCATGCACTTACACACAATAGAATTCTTATTTACCTTGCATAGGTGGACATCCCACGATTCATCTAGAAAATTGAGGCATTTCTCTGTCTTGCAAAGTAGCATAGTTCCTCTCTTCCTAATCTCTTCATCATCAAAAGATGAACACATGCATGGGCATGCAGACCAGCCGACTAGCAATATTTTATCTTAAGCACTTTTGTATTTCCTGATGGAGCTTTAGTCCAAAACACTCAGAGGTTTCAGATGAAGGGACTGGCCACTCTGGATTGTCCTTCCGAGGAACCGGGAGATATTCTAGAGTGCCAAAGCCAAGCGCAGAACATGGAGCATTATAAAAGTGGTCAAAGAAAAAACCCCCCCTTTCAGTCAACACTCTTTGCGCGCTGGTGTTATAGAGTAGCTATCCCACAATTGCATGGAATGCATCAAAAATGCCAATAATGCAATCCACCGACTGCCAGTCTTCTTTGTCGAAGGATAAATTAGACTAATTTGCAGGAAATTTTAGCATGTAGTACGTATTTTCTCATAGCAACTCAATGCCATGATCGACTCCTCTCGAAGGCAGCAAGCCAGGAGGTAGATCATCAAGAAAACATCCTTGAAATCAGTCATGATTTCTCATATAAGGTTGTATTTGTCAGAATCCCCAAGTTCAACACAAGAACATGAAACATTTTATTCAGTGACAGAAGTACCAAGCACTAATGAATCAAACCAAGCAGATGGTATACATTGATAAAAGTCAACATCAAAAGACTTTATTTCTTTATACATTTCCAAAGCAGTAATAACTGGTATTGCAAAACCATTATTTACAGACTTCTGATTACAAAGTGAGACAGATACATGAGGCATGTTCTGCTTAACAAAAACAAGAGAGTGATGTACATAGTCTATATACAATGAGTCTTGTTTATCATAAAACGATGGAATTCCTAAAATAACATCTACTCTGTCCAGGCGCATGATGTGGAAATCCAGGCTCTCTTTGCAATCAGCTAGCTCAAGCGACAAGCCTGGAACCATCTGATTCCATACATCCGTATCCTCGCCACAAGCCATCTTCATGTGATACTCATGGTCACTATCCCGTGTCTGCAGGCTCAGTTTCTGCACCAATTTTGCATCCACAAAATTGTGTGAGCTTCCATTATCAAGGAGAACAGTCACGTCGTGACCATTGATCTTCCCGAGGAAATGGAGAAGATCATGCTTACCAAACACTTTGGTGCTAAAAGTACAGTTAGTGCATGAACTGTGCGCTAGAAGATGGATTTCAACTTGAATGACATCAGAGTTACCTGAGATCTTGTGAATCTGAATCGAAGGACGGCCTTGAGTTTTTTGGGGCAATCCTTCATTTGGTGACCCGTCTGGCCACATCCGAAGCAAGCCCCCTTCTTCACTGCACCAGCAACTGAAGCATTTTTGGCTTTCTTCTTCTCCTGAGAAGATCTCAGTGGTGATTTGGACTTATGCTGGGATCGGGGTCGCTTCATCGAAGCACCTTCACCGGATTGATGGTATGCAGTTCTTTTCTTCTCATAGTTCGCTCCATTTATCAAATGGAACGTCCTGGCCCTTTGCCACTGCATCCTCAACATCAGTCGGGGATTTGTCCTTGGTTAAGGTCCAACGGTAATCCTCATGCAATCCCAACAAGTATATGTGCACTGCGTGCATAGAATCCACCTTGCAGAACGTGAGCACCTCTTTGAAAGTTGTCATATACTTATCAAAAGACATAGTTTTCATCAAAAGACTCTGTAGTTTGGAAGAATATTTCAAAGGGTCCATCTTAGCAAAATCCCTCTTGAATTTCACACAAAAATCAGCCCACGTGGTAGGCTTCTGTCATGTAGCGTCACCAGGTAAGCGCCTTACTGCGCAGATAGAAAGGAATCGTCAGAATCCTCCGTACATCATGCTCCCCATGGAGATCACAATACGTGGTCCACTGATGTAGTCAGTTATTTACGGCCAATTCCGTACACTCCTCTTCACCTGAGAAATTTGTAGTTTTGTACGAAATCGTGGCAGTGGGACCACCCAGTGAACACCCAAAAGCGGCAATCTGCGTCCGCAAATACTGGAGATGGGTTTTTCCCTTGAAAATAAGCGCAGTCATCAAGGACTGAGCTATATTTTCTAAAGCAGTAAGCCGGGAACTAAGCCCTTGCACGACCCCTTCAAGAGAGGCCAAGCGAAGGTTCATCTAAATGTCCGCGTTTTCCAGAGCGGTAACACGCTGGTCGAATCTCTAAAAAGTACTTGTAATCCATGTGTAAGAGCATGCGTGAATGGAATTTGAATATTACATGGCGTGTCATCACACTGCACATCTGAGCTGGAGGAATCCATGGCAAAGTGCGTGAAAAACTGGAAGTTTCACGCAAAATTGGGCCTTTTCTGCACTTTTCGATCATGAAAAGTCAACCTTCGAGGAGCTCTACACGTCGATGGGAGCGTCCAATGGTGGGCAGGTGATGGTGGCAGCGCGAGAGCGTGAGCAGGTGAGAGAGAATAGGCAGGAGAGAGAAGCAAGAGAGTCCAAAAACTCAATTTTTTGCCAACTTACAAGTATCTGTAAGTGTGTTTTAATACAACTCAGGTTTCATACTTATTGAAAAAAACAACAAAGTGTCCTAACCACTTTAAATTAAAAGGTCCACTTAATAGAATTAAAAAAAACCAAGTCAGCGTGTTATAACAGCACAAGGCTATGAGAGTGAAAAAAAATCCAACGAACTGTCAACGCTGCCAAGCACGTGGAGAGAGAAATTGGGTGTTGGGACCAGCTTCCTCAGATGTAGGAGTGCACCTGTAAGATCGAGCGTCCTATAGCACCCGGCCTCACCTCCTCGAGGTGACCTCGCGCACTCTTAGCCTCGTGGGCTAACCACTAGCACTCTGTCAGTGGGGGTCGATAACTGCAAATGAGGCCTTGGCCTCCCTTTTATAATAATGGCCGGCCACACTAGCCGTGCTCACATGAAACGAACGAGGAGAAAGGATCTGCCAGCTACACAGACCGCCTACAGATACGCGTCAAACGAACCACCTGACCATCGCCACCATCTGGCACTCTACGAGTGGGGGTCGATAATTACAAATGAGGACTTAGCCTCCCTTTTATAATAATGGCCAGCCACACTCTCCGTGTTCACACTACGTCCTCTCGGACACTGGACGCCCATCCCGACGGCATCTGGGCTAGATCCCCTCTCCTATGAGCGGGACATAACATACTTCCCCCCTTAAGAACCATTGATGTCCTCATCAATGAAGTGGGGATATTGATCCTTCAAAGCTCTAACGGGTTCCCAAGTAGCAAACCTTTCAGATTGACCCTTGCATTTAATTAAGTACCCGTCATAAGCCTTTTGACGTGAATGACGGGTACGATGATCTAAAACTGCTTCGGATTCTCGAGGAATATACTCAGTTTTCATATCTTGCCATACAATTTCCTCGATAGGCACAACAACGTCGGCTTTGCACACTTTCACTTTAAGGCGGCTGACATGAAACACTGGATGTACACTAACATCCGAAGGAAGAGCGAGTTTGTAGGCAACTTGGCCAATTTTCTTTGTGATCAAGAACAGACCACAATATCTAGTTGAGAGCTTATAATGCTTTCCTATTCGCATAGTCTTGGAATCCTTGGGTATCTTCAGATAGACCCATTGTTCCACATTTAGAGTCCTTGGAGATCTCTTTTGATTAGCATAAGTAGTAACTCGGTCATGAGCCGTTCTTATACTATCCTTAGCCAATTCGAGCATTTCTTGCATGTCATACAGGAAATCACGAGCTTGGCGTTCCTTGACTTTCTCTAGGCCAATAGCAATTGGGGATTTAGGCTCAAATCCATACATCAGCATGAACGGGCTAAATCCAGTAGCAGAATGCTTGCTACTAATATAGGCAAACTCTAAATGTGGAAGATACCTTTCCCAATCAGACTGCCTGTGAAAGACATGGGCTCTCAACATGTCCTCTAATGTCCGATTCATCCTCTCAGTTTGTCCATCGGACTCAGGATGGTCAAAAGATGACATACTCAACTTCGTCTGAAGATGAGCAGGCACATCTCGCCAAAATTGGCCAGTGAACTTAGTATCTTGATCACTGACGATATCCTCTGGCAAACTATATAGCTTATAAAGCTGATCGACAAATAAAACCGCCAACTCATGGCTTTTTACTGTCAACTTCCTTGGTATAATTTTGCCATTTTTGTGAGTCAATCGACCACAACCCAAATACCGTCATTGCTCCGACTAGAATTTGGCAAACCAATGACAAAGTCCATGGAAATACTCTGCCACTTGGAATCTGGGATTTCCAATAGACGTAGCAGGCCAGCTTTCCTGAGGCGCTCTGCCTTATTGACCTGACACTGAGCGCATCTCTTCACATAGCTCTCTTTGTAGGAGCGCATCCTTGGCCAATAGAAATATTGCTTGACCAAAGCCAAAGTTCTCTGGATGCCAGGGTGCCCAGCGCTAGGAACATCATGGCATTTGCACAAAATCCTTTGTCGGATCTCATCGATTTCCGTCACACAGACTTTACCATTTGTGAACAATAGTCCACCTCTAATAGAATATTGTCACTCTCTCGTCTCTCCGGCATGACTCACTTGGGTCTCCAGACCACCCAAGCCTGTATGCGAGTCATGTCCCGCTTTGACCTCGTTCCATATCTTGCCAAAATGGCCATCGGAACGACATAGCCCTCGAAGAGAGAGATAGAAATCCGTCGAGATTTCAGCCATAGACAAGGCATTAACCTCAGGAATCATGCTGAGCGCATCGGCAACTCGATTGCTGGATCCTTTCCTATAACGGATCTCAAAGTCAAACTCTTGCATACGCTCAACCTATCTAGCCTTCCAACCTTTGAGATCACCCTGATCATAGATATAGCGCAAGGAGTAATGATTTGTCCATGAACAAACGTAGAGCCATACAAGTAGTGCCGCCATTTCCTCAAGGCGTGGACTACTGCATAAAGCTCCTTCTCGTACGTTGGATAACGCACTTTAGCATCGGAAAGCTTCTTACTTTCAAACGCAACAGGACGTCCATCCTGGTATAATGCTGCACCAATAGCATAATCACTAGCATCCGTTTCAACCACAAACGGTTTGCTAGGATCCACAATGTGCAATATTGGCGCAGTAGTCACCAACTGCTTTAGTGTCCGAAAGCTCTCGTCGCGACGCTCATTCCAGAAAATAGGGGGATTACCCCTATGGTGAGGGCCCGAAGTCTGTGTGTGGGGAGAGCTTTCCTGTATGGTCAGAGAGGGAGCACCTGCAAAGTGAGCACTGGCTGTTGGCGTGCAAAAGATGTGCAGCGCTCGCTCCAAACTGGCGTTCCTTTCCTGTGTTGTCCACGAGCGAACACACGCTCCAGCACCCAATTTTTCTCTCTCCACGTGTTCGGTAGCGCTGGCAGTTCGTTGGATTTTTTTTTTTCACACTCGTAGCCTTGCGTTGTTATAACACACTGCCTTGGTTTGTTTTTATTCTATTAAGTGGGAATTTTAATTTAAAGTGTCTAGGACACTTTGTTTTTTTTCAATTAAAAAAAACCTGGGTTTTATTAAAACTCACTTACAAAGACTTGTAAGTTGGCAGAAAATTGAGTTTTTGGACTCTCTTGCTCCTCTCTCCAGCCTGTTCTCTCTCATCTGCTTGCGCTCTTGCACTGCCGCCATCACCTACTCACCTTTGGACGCTCACGCTGATGCGTAGAGCTCCTCGAAGTTCGACTTTTCACGACCGAAAAGTGCAGATAAGGCTGAGTTTCACGTGAAACTTCCAGTTTTTCACGCACTTTGCCATGGATTCCTCCAACTTAGATGTGCAGCGTGACGACGCGCCAGGTAATATTCAAATTCCATTCATGCATGCTCTCCACACATGGATTACAAGTACTTTCTAGAGTTTCGACCAATGTGTTACCGCTCTGGAAAACGCGAACGTTCATCCGAACCTTTGCTTGGCCTCTCTGGAAGGGATCGTGCAAGCGCTTAGTTCCCGGCTTACTGCTTTATAAAATACTGCTCAATCGACGTCTGTGCATATTTTTGAGGGCGAAACCCATCTCCAGCAATTGCGGACGCAGATTGCTGCTTTTGGGCGTTCACAGGGTGGTCCCACTACCACGATTCTGTACAAAACTACAAATTTCTCAGGTGAAGAGAAGGAGTGTATGGAATTGACCGTAAATAATTGGCTGCATCAATGGACACGTATTTTGATCTCCATGGGGAGCATGATGAACGGAGGATTCAGACGATTCCTCTCTATCTGCGCAGTAAGGCGCTTACCTGTTGTTGGAGCGACATGACAAAGAATCCAACGACATGGGCTGATTTTTGTGTGAAATTCAAGAGAATTTTCGCTAAGATGGACCCTTTGAAAGCTTATGCCAAACTGGAAAGTCTTTCGATGAAAGTTTTGTCTTCTGATAAGTATACGACATCTTTCAAAGAGGCGCTCACCTTCTGTAAGGTGGATTCTACGCACGTAGTGCACATGTACTTGCTCGGATTGGATGAGGATTACCGTTGGGCCTTAACCAAGGACAAAGCCCCGAATATTGATGTCAAGGATGCAGTGGTAGAGGCCAGGAAGTTCCATTTGATAAATGGAGCAAACTATGAGAAGAAAAGAGCTGCAGACCATCACTCCGGTGAGGGTGCTTTAAGGAAGCGACCCCGATTCCAGCATAAGTCCAAATCACCGTCGAGATCTTCTCAGGAGAAGAAGAAAGACAAAAATGCTTCCATAGCTGATGCAGTGAAGAAGGGGGCTTGCTTTGGATGTGGCGAGACGGGTCACCAAATCAAGGATTTCCCCAAAAAGAAGAGAAATAAACCGCAAGGCCATCCTTCAGTTCAGATTCACGAGATCTCAGGTAATTCTGATATCATTCAAGTTGAAATCCATCATTTAGCGCACAGTCATGCACTAATTGTACTTTTAGCACCAAAGTTTTTGGTAAGCACGATCTTCTCCGTTTCCCCGGGAAGATCAATGGTCATGACGTGACCGTACTCCTTGATAATGGAAGCTCGCACCATTTTGTCGATGCAAAATTGGTGCAGAAACTGAGCCTGTTGACGCGGGACAGTGAACATGAGTATCGCGTGAAGATGGCTCGTGGTGAGGATGCGGATGGTTCCAGACTTGTCGCTCGAGCTAGCTGATTACAAAGAGAGGCTGGATTTCCACATCATGCGCCTGGACAGAGGAGATTTTATTTTAGGAATTCCATGGTTTTATGATAAACAAGACTCATTGTATATAGACTATGTACATCACTCTCTTTTTTTTGTTAAGCAGAACATGCCTCATGTATCTGTCTCGCTTTGTAATCAAAAGTCTGTAGATAATGGTTTTGGAATACCAGTTATTACTGCTTTGGAAATTTATCAATGTGTACCATCTGCTTGGTTTGATTCATTAGTGCTTGGTACTTCTGTCACTGAATTTCGTAAAAATGTTTCATGTTCTTCTGTTGAACTTGGGGATTCCCATGAATCCAACCTTATCCGAGAAATCATGACTGATTTCAAGGATATTATTCCTGATGATCTACCTCCTGGCTTGCCGCCTTCGAGAGGAGTCGATCATGGCATTGAGTTGTTGGCTGGTAGTCAGCCCTTCTCAAAGCAACTGTATCGGTTTAGTAAAACCGAAGAGGACGAGATTCAGCGGCAGCTGAAAGATTATCTTGACAGGGGTTTTGTTCAACCAAGTAAGTCCCCGTGGGGAGCGCCAGTGTTACTTTCTCGAAAGAAGGATAACACTATGCGCTTTTGCATGGATTACAAGGGGTTGAATAAGCTCACTGACAAGAACAAGTATCTGATCCTACGCATGATGATCTGATAGATCGGCTCCATGGAGTGTTATATTTTACGAAGATAGACGTGCGATCAGGCTATCATTAGATACGGATCAAACTGGAAGATAATCCTAAGGCAGGCTTCCATATGCGTTATGGTCACTACGGGTTTTTGGTCTTGCCTTTTGGTTTGACCAAGGCCCCAGCTACGTTTCAGAAGATGATGAACGATCTGCTGAGACCATTTCTAGGCAATTTTGTTGTTTTATTTCTCGATGAGATCTTGATCTACAGTCGAAGTTTGTCTAAGCACTTAACGCATGTACGCGCTGTTCTTGAAGTACTGAGAAATGAGAAGCTTTGTGCTAAGGCTTATAAGTGTGAATTCTTTAGGAAAGAGCTTCTGTACTTGGGTCACACCATTACTCGCCATGGAATTTGTGTTGACCATGAAAAGTTGGATAAAGTGCACAATTGGCCCATTCTGAAGAAGGTACGCCAAGTAAAGTCCTTTTTAGGCTTCACTCGATTCTTTCGCAAGTTTATCAAGGATTATTCTAAAGTTGCTGCTCCGCTTACGCAACTTTTAAAAAAGGGGTGAAAGGGCCGAAGACTTCGGGTCCTCACCGTAGGGGTAATCCCCATGTTCTCTAGAATGAGCATCTCAACGAGAGCTTTTGGACACTAAAGCACTTGGTGACTACTGCGCCAATATCGCACATTGTGAATCCTAGAAAACCATTTGTGAATCCTAGCAAACCATTTGTGGTTGAAACGGATGCTAGTGATTATGCTATTGGTGCGGCGTTATACCAGGATGGACGTCCTGTTGCGTTTAAAAGTAAGAAGCTGTCCGACGTGGAAGTGCGTTATCCAACGTACAAGAAGGAGCTTAATGTTGTGGTCCACGCCCTAAGGAAATGGCGGCACTACCTGCATGGCTCTACATTTTTTGCATGGACAGATCATCACTCCTTGTGCTATATCTGTGATCAGGGTGATCTCAGAGGCCAGAAGGCTAGATGGGTTGAGCTTATGTAAGAGTTTGACTTTCAGATCCGTATAGAAAAGGATCCAACAATCGAGTTGCCTATGCGCTCAGCAAGATTCCTGAGGTCAATGCCTTGTCTATGGCTAAATCTCGACAGATTTCTATCTCTCTCTCCGAGGGCTATGTCGTTTTGATGGCCATTTTGGCAAGATATGGAACGAGGTCAAAGCGGGACATGACTCACATACATGCTTGGGTGGTTCGGAGACCCAAGTGACTCGTGTTGGAGAGACGAGACAGCGACAATATTCCATTAGAGGTGGACTATTGTTCACAAATGGTAAAGTTTTCGTGCCGGAAATTGATGAGATCCGATAAAGGATTTTGTGCGAATTCCACGATGTTCATAGCGCTTGGCACCCAGGTATCTAGAGAACTTTGTCTTTGGTCAAGCGATATTTCTATTGGCCAAGGATGCGCTCTTACATAGAGAGCTATGTGAAGAGATGCGCTCAATGTCAGGTCAATAAGGTAGAGCGCCTTAGGAAAGCTGGCCTACTACATCCATTGGAAATCCCAGATGCCAAGTGGCAAAGTATTTCCATGGACTTTGTTGTTGGTTTGCCAAATACTAGTCAGGGCAATGACGCTATTTGGGTTGTGGTAGATAGACTCACAAAAATGGCAAAATTTATACCAACGTCGATAGTAAAAAGCCATGAGTTGGCGGTTTTATTTGTCGATCGGCTTTTTAAGCTATATGGTTTGCGAGAGGATATCATCAGTGTTCGAGATACTAAGTTCACTGGCCAATTTTGGTGAGATGTGTTTGCTCATCTTCAAATGAAGTTGAGTATGTCTTTTCTCATAGGAAGTCTGATTGGGAAAGGTATCTTCCACAGTTAGAGTTTTCCTATAATAGTAGCAAGCAATCTGCTACTGGATTTAGCCCGTTCATGCTGATGTATGGATTTGAGCTTAAATCCCCAATTGCTATTGGCTTAGAGAAATTCAAGGAACTCCAAGCTCGTGATTTCGTGTATGACATGCAAGAAATGATTGAATTGGCTAAGGATAGTATAAGAATGGCTCATGACCGAGTTACTACGTATGCTAATCAAAAGAGGTCTGCAAGGACTCTAGATGTGGGACAATGGATCTATCTGAAGATACCCAAGGATTCCAAGACTATGGGAACAAGAAATCATTATAAGCTTTCAGCTAGATATTGTGGTTCGTTCTTGATCACAAAGAAAATTGGCCAAGTTGCCTACAAACTGGCTCTTCCTTCGGATGTTAGTGTACATCCAGTGTTTCATCTCAACCGCCTTAAAGTGAAATTGGGCAAAGCCGACGTTGTTGTGCCTATTGAGGAAAATGTATGGCAAGATATTCAAACTGAGTATATTCCTCGAGAACCTGAAGTAGTTTTAAATCATCATACCCTTCATTCACGTCAAAAGGCTTATGACGAGTACTTAATTAAATGGAACGGTCAATCTGAAAGGTTTGCTACTTGGGAACCCGTTAGAGCTTTGAACGCTCAATATCGCCACTTCATTGATGAGGACATCAATGGTTCTTAAGGGGTGAAGTATGTTATGTCCCGCTCATAGGAGAGGGGATCTAGCCAAGATGCCGTTGGGATGGGCGTCCACTGTCCGCGCAGACATAGTGTGAACACGACCAGTGTGGCCGGCCATTATTATAAAAGGGAGGCCAAGGCCTCATTTGCAGTTATCGATCCCCACTGGCAGAGTGCCAGTGGTTAGCCCGCGAGGCTAGGAGTGCGTGAGCTCACCACGAGGAGTGAGGTCGGGTGGTGTGGGACGCTTGATCTTACAGGTGCACGCCTACGTCCTCGGATGTTGGCCTCAATACGGGGGAGCTACCGGATGGTGGCTATGGTCGGGTGGTTCGTCCAACGTGTATCTGTAGGCAGTCTGTGTAGCCGGGAGATCCTTTCTCCTCATTCGTTTCAGTGTGTGAAGAGAAGAATGAGAGAGAGAGAACTCGTGGGATGCTCAAATGAGAGAGAGAGAGAGAGAGAGAGAGAGAGAGAGAGAGAGAGAGAGAGTGAGAGAGAGAGAGAGAGAGAGATAGCTAGGCCGACCCCCTTTCCTAGGCTTCCCTTGAAGCTCCTTGGGCCATGTAGCCCTCTAGCCAATGAATGCTTGGCTCCCGTTGGTGCAAGTTGTGTAGTCTCTTGACGAGTGTCCTTCTTTCCCTCATGTGAGGTTAAGCTAGCACCCCCCTTGCTTAAGCACAGCCCTTGCCTGCTTGAGCAGTTTGCCTCTACACCTCACATGTGGCCCCTTTTCTCTCATGAAAGCATGGGCCCTTGGGGAGGTGCATACATGCTACTCATATCCCTCCTTTGTATGGCTCGCCCCCTTCTTTGTAGCAAGTTCTTTGAACTTGGTAAGTAGGCAGGCCCCCTGGTTGAGGTTAGTCCTTACTTAAGCAAGCTGCCCCTTACCTGCTTCGACCTTAATTGCCTAAAATTAAAAATTAAAGACTATGTCTTAAGTCTTTTAACGCGTACCTTTGGAGGCTTTGATGAAGCCAACCCTAATGTCTTTTGCTCCATTGGTTAGCAACATCTGTATCTTAACGCTTGTTCCCGTTTATTCTCCCACATTAAGTGATCAGTTTAATATGAGAAAATCATTTGGGTTGGTTAGATATTAGATTTTATGACACTTAAAGTTTTCTATCCGGTCCCGTGGGTCATATTTGACCACCGTGGACGATAATACAATCTATCTATCTATATCTCCACGAACATTGGCAAGGGAAGTGAAGGAGGAGATGGCAAATGGATGCAATCTAGGACTTATCAATGACCACATATGTCCATCTCGCTCTATTGCTTGAGCGTGAGTAGCGTCAGGCAAACAATCAATGTAGGGTTGCAGACTCTCTCTCTCTCTCTCTCTCTCTCTCTCTCTCTCTCTCTCTCTATCTATCTATCTATCTATCTATCTATTGCTTACGGGTGAGTAGCGTCAGGCAAACAATCAATGTAGGGTTGCAGACACACTCACTCGCTCTCTCTCGCTCTCTCTCTCTCTCTCCTCCCCGCCTCCCCCCCGTGTGTGTGTGTGTGTGTGTGTGTGTGTGTGTGTGTGTGTGTGGACGAAAAATAGGCATGACGAAGGTAAGGGGATGGGAGTAGGGTGACAACTGCAGGAGGTGCCGATGTGGATTTTGTGTGTTGGAGGGGAGGGGGGAAAAATATTCGGGGAGTATCTTTAATTTATGTGAGGCCTCATTACGTTTGCAGAGGAGTCTGTTGGTGGTCGGTGTTGACTTAAAGGGGGGGATATTCGGCCAATAAAGAAACTGAATTTCTTTATAAGTGAGACATTATGTATGAACCACAACAAAAAAAGGGAAAATGACAAATTCCTCAATAGATTCTCTCTCTCTCCCTTTATCGATTGGAGGCTCCTCTTTTCTATTCCTAGCACCCACTCTCCCTCTCTTCTGGAAGTGGACACACACTCTCTCTCCCTCTCTTCTGAAAGCAATCGACAACGGGACTTCTCTCTCTCTCTCTCTCTCTCTCTCTCTCTCTCTCTCTCTCGTTCAACTCTCCTTGTCGGATAGATCTTTAAGGTCTCGTGGGATAGTTTCCTACGACGTTGAAATTCTCTTCTTTTCGGGTGTGTGTGTGGGTGTGTGTGCTAATAAGAAGAGGAAAATGGTATAACCTTTCTATCACCCAAGTGTGGTAGATTGGTTATGCCATTCCTCTCTTGAATAAGAGGTCTTGAGTTCAACTCTCCTCATCTGATAGATCTTTAAGGTCTCTTTGGATAGTTTTCGTTGAAATTAAAATTCTCTTCTCTCTCTCTCTCTCTCTCTCTCTCTCATGCGCTTGAAGTCTGCAGGCCAAGCTGCAAGGCTCTGCTCGTGACGAGATGGTGTTGCTAGCGATGAGATGATGCCGACTGCCATAGCTTAAGGCCATAATGTTTTTTTTTTTTTTTTGGGGGGGGGGGGGGGGGCATCTCGTTATTGATGGGGATTTAATTTAGTCTACGCCAAATATGTGGTAGTAGTATGTATCTACTAACATAATAAGGCAGAAGGAGGAGCCCTTTACACATGTCGCCTGAAGGCTAAAGTCCAAAACTAAAAAAAGCCCCTTTGCACGTGAGAGGGGGAGAGAGAGAAGCCGCCTTGGGCGGCTGGCCGTTCTATGTGGTATAATGGCTGGGCACAGCATGTACACCAAGGCATCCTCTGCTCACCGATTCTAAATTTAGGAGAGTGCAGACGTAATTTAGAAGGTTTATGCCCATGCAGAAACTCGACGACGGAGGGCCAATCGGCGGCCAAATACGCACTACTCCTTGTCGATTTTATAAATACCGCACCTACTGCTTGTACTAGCCCGCACTCTCCAGATTGTACTAGCTCAGCCCTGCTATTGCACCATACCAAGCATGGCCTCCAAAATGATCGTGATTTTGGCGCTGCTGGCACTGCTGGCAATAAGCAGTACTGCTACCGACAGTCGTGAAAGCGAGTGGCGTATGCGCCTCCAGGCTTGTGACGACTTCATGGAGCAGCGCGGTGGGGAGCAACGTGAACGCACCAGTCAACCCAGCCAGCAATGCTGCCAGAATTTGCAGCGCATCTTCTCCGAGGATCGATGTCGTGCTTTACAACAGGTTCATGGTGGGGGCCGCCACATGTATCCCAACTCAGGCCGTGAGTCACCCTACGAAAGCCAGCAGGAGCGCACGACCAGAATGGCATCTCGTCTTCTTCAACAATGCGATCTGCGTCCTCGAGAGTGCAGAACTCAAGATGCAGGTACAGCTTGTTGGAATTAGCTATTAGTATTTGTTGGAATTAGCTAGTAGGGCTGCCCAATTTCGGAAGTAGGTGGATAAATGGGTATCTCGGGAGATCCTCTGGATGCATTTCAAGTGAAAAAGGGTGGAGCAGGCACGTGCAGGGGGGAGAGAAAGATAGGTGGCTTTTGTATGGTGAAGTCGGCGAGAGAGAAAGGGAGGTCGCTTTTGTATAGCGAAGTCGGAGAGAGAGAGAAAGAGAGAAAGAGAGTGGAGCTCTCCCTGTGTGGGTCGCGCAGCTCCTGTGTTGAGGCGAGGCCGCGTACATTTGTGAGTCGTGGTCGCAAGTCATGTGCATCGCAATGGTGGCGCTGGTCATGCCTGTGGGAGGCACAGGATGGTGAAGGCACAAGGGGGCGAGTTTGGTGGTACGCAGGGCGCCAGGCGATGGCGACGACGCAGGGCAAGCGAAGAGAGAGGAGAGAGAAGAATTGCTTTTGCTTTTGTTTGGAGCGGAGGCATCTGAGGAGATTCGCGTTAATTGAGTAGACGACCCAGTAGTGAGGGCCAGTAGTTGGCATTAGCTATTGAGACTAGCCAAGTTTTCCACTTCAGTATCTGAACAAGTCTATGCGAAATGTGGCTGGAAATAAATTGACTTTTGCCTGCTAGTCAAGCCACTTGAAAGGCAAATCACCTTTGATCGATCTCTCTCTCTCTCTCTCTCTCTCTCGTCACAACTATTGGTCTTTATAAAGCGTTTTGAGGTTCTTGTTGCAACATGCAGGCAATTTACTGGTAATAAGCAATTTTTGTTTTAAACCTGGACAATGCCCTTGCTTGCCAAATGACCTTTGATCAATCATGGAGTTTGGACATTTGCGAGAGCCCTCTTCGTTTCCAATCGAGAGAGAGAGAGAAGCATCTCCGCAGGCATCTGCGATTCTCTATTTGTTTACCGTGGTGCAGACATAAATAATCTGTTGCCTTCAAATTAGCGGTTGATCGATCAAGTGGATACCTACTTTTACTGAAAAATTCCCTTGTCTTTTAACAATTTTGGACTTACATGTTACAATGTCTCCCTTTCATGCATTTGCTGAGCTTATTTTGTGCACAAAACCATGGCGATGCCCAAAATAATGGCGACCTTCGAATACGCCCCTCTGATTTTCGAAGCAGGTCACATTATTGCGAATCTTGCAAGATGCGGAGTTGTTAATCAAGCAGGAAAAGGGAGGGGACGCCATCTGGCAGGCGAGAGAGAAGAAGAAGATTTTTAACGTCAGAGGCATGAATGGCCACATTGTAGGTTTGCGTTGATAGTACGTCCCTTTGATTTCGAAGCAGGTCACATTACTGCGAATCTTGCAAGATACAGAGTTGTTAATCAAACAGGAAAAGGGAGGGGACGCCATTTGGCAGGCGAGAGAGAGAAGAAGAAGAAGATTTTTAATGTCAGATGGCAAGAATGGCCACATTGTAGGTCTGAGCTGTCAGCGCAAACGTGGGGGGGGGGGGGGGGGGGGGGGGGGGGGGGGGGAAGAGAGAGAGAGAGAGCAGTCGGGTCTGGTTGCATGGATATAGGCGTGCAAGTGGCGGGCTGTTGTTGTGTGCAGGTGGGAGAAGAGTCTGCAGGAGCTGTTTGCTTTAGTGAACGCAGAGCTCTGATGCGCAATATAAGAAGCTCTGATGCGCAATATAAGAGAGAAGGGGGTGGTCTGCGAGGCAAGCTGTGAACGGGCTGGATGCAGAACAGGGGATGTTGGACACAATCCGTAGGGTGGGGAAGGGGTTGTGTGCGCCGTGTTGTGTGCGCAGCACAGGACAAGCAAGTGATGCAGGAGGGCTGTCTAGTTTCATCAAAAGGTGATGGTTGTCACCATCGCGAAGAAACTGAGAGGAAGAGCTTTCGTGAGGCTGCAGCAGAGAGACCCAAGCTTGGGGGCGGGGACGAGCCTGCGAAGCTAATTCGTGGGAACACCAGGAAAAGTGGGGTGTATGGTTTTGCAAGGTAATGAAAAAGCATCTCGATGGCCAATTAATTCATCATGTTGTACGTTGTATATATCTCATAAATTACACTTTCCAATCCCAATCCCATAGCCAAGTGTTCATTAGTGAGTCTCAATTGCGCTTTTTGGTCTCAAGCTTCCATGTCATCTTTCTCATCCTTTTATCTTTCATCTTTCTCATCTTGCCTCTTCAAGAGGCAAGAGGCTCATTCTAAATATCCGACTCAAGGATGCACATCCTTGAGAGCCTGCCATCATGTGGCCGCGGGTACAGCCTGCTTAGTAGGTGAACCGGTCAAGAGGCTCATTCTTAATATCGCACCCCGTTGCCAATTTTGCCATGTCCGCTCAAAGTCCGAAATATAGGCTGAGGCCAAGAGAACCAGTCAAGAAGCTTCGGGGTTCAGGTTTTTAACTCTTCATTAAACGTTTCTGTACCCCACATTACCAAGGTTTTCTCTTCTCGAACAAGCGGGGCATTTGGAGGTTGTCTTTCGGGATCAAATTCTCCTTTTATAAGCGGCTATGGTTAAATATCGGCATGCATAACCATATCGGCCTGCTAGTATACGTGCCGTTGGAGGTGACTACCACAGCCGGTGTCGGCGCTTTTTTTTTGGGGGGGGGGGGGGGGGGGGGCACCAGTTCTCAACATAAATTGGGTAGGCCTACTTTTCCTGATCACAAGTGCACGCATGTAGCGTAGTGGTACGTGCAACGCAGATGTCGCTGGTTCAACCACTCCGCTTCCAGCCCGTTGCTTTCGACCCGCAACCGGGAAGGCTTGCTTTGCCACGACGGCAAGCAGGCCAATATTTAACAAAAACCTTCATTCATAAGCTCCACTGAAGCTTCAGCAACTTCAATACCCGCTGAGCCCGAACTTTTTCTTTCTTCGAAACTTCATGACCTGGCTGTATGATGCGTGATCATACCGCTCGCGTTTTCCATTATAGCTCAACTCAAAAGGTCAAGTGCCATGGCTCCACAGTTGACACAAAGCCCTTTCTATATTTTTCAGCTTGGTGACGTTTGCGTTGTGGTACCTACAACCTTTGGAGAATTTGGGTTTGCGCTGATGCTCAAGACTGGGTCTGTCTTGCCTTAAGAATATACCATGGTGCAGAGGACATAAACGGGAGAACCTGTGATCCGTCTCTAGACCTAAAACCCACTGCCTGCTGTCGCTGAGGGTTCCTGATGTATGCAAAAGACCAGCAGTGCTCGAAATCAACAGAGAAGGTCCTCGGAGTCGTTGTGCCGTAGATTTTGTTGTGGTTTGGCTTTTCAAATATTCACGCTAATGCTCTGGCTTATCCATGGCTCACCAAAAACATTTTTCTAACCAAGTTTTTAGGTTAAAAGTGTGCAGCATTTTCCTGTACCTAAACACCGGTCGTTTAGAGAGCTCGAATTTTAGCCAGGATTTTGTAATCTTAGTGGGTTTAAATCACTAAACCCTCCTTCTTCTATGGGTATAGTTCTTGACGGTGATTGGCAATTGCCTCATTTGCGTCAACGAGTGCTCGCTCAGTTGGTAGAGCAAGAGCCCCTTGTGTTTAAGGTCTTGGGTTGGATGCCTCTTTGACAGCTCGGATGGCATGTAGCCCTCAAGGGCTGTTCCCCTAATCCATATGATGATGCCTTACCACGCCGGGAAGACTCACCTTTAAGAATCAGGTTACTTCCACCTACAGGGGTTGGGTGTTTGTTGTAATTTCAAAGTTGTAGGTAATTCTTAAAAAAAAAGCCTCTTTCGCACCTTCTATCGTGAAATTAAGAGAGGGGGGAGTCCAAGCAAGGATACTCCATAGCAAAAAAGTCTTCCATCTCCTCTTCGCCCCACTTGGGACCATCTACCACAATGAGGTGCTTTCGTCAAGTGCTCACGCTTCAAAGTCGAAGAGACTCCCGAGATGAAGAAACACGAGAGGAAGGGGCCGGGTGGGCGAGGAGAGGCAAGACATAGGAAAGAGAGGGGGTTGCTTTACAACTGGCATTAGAGAAGTGAGGAGGGGTCCTCTTTTCATAAGACAACCCCTTCGATCATTAGGGGTGGATAAAGGATTTAGTTTTTTTCAATCTCTTTAGATAACTAACAAGAGTCTTCTCCCAATAAGACACCAATGTATGGAAACTTCCCCCCAAAACCACATGTTTTTGTTGTCAGAAAGTGATTGAAAATTTAGTCTCAACCTTCGAGAAAAAAAGGCAAACCTCTTTTAAGAAAAAAATGGAAGAGGAAGGGGAGAGAGAGAGAGAGAGAGAGAGAGAGAGAGAGAGACCATGCATACTAATACGACACTATACATCAACAATGGAGGTAAATAGATTGAGGGGAATCCTCCCTCTTCCTTAAGGTCTATGTATATGTACCAAAAGCGCGGAGAATATGCCAAATGATCCCTTTCTAAGTGATTTTGAAGAATCGGAGGGAGTTGAACATGGTGACACCCCAACATCCACTCAATAGGCTATAATCGTGGGTCTCAAAAGAGTGAATTCTCTCTCTTAGATAGCATTGAATGTTCTACATTCTCAAACATAGTTTTCTCACTTTCTATCTCCTCTTGATGAAATTTGCTTAGCTTCTTTCCACGGGGTTACTTGTTGCTTGGTTACAGTCATGAATCCTAGCTTTTGCATAGATACGATTTACTCATAAGCTAGTTGATGTAGTAGGGCATCCTCAATGGTTGAAACTCGTTGGGTATGGTCCATGTATCCTATATATAGCATTGGCATAATTTTGATTGTAAGTCTTGATTCCTCTTGCTCTAGGAGAGGTGGATGTGGGGGCGTGTAAATCATATGGAGAAGTGAACAAGCACTCTACCTTTAGATGAATGTGACTAAGCCACTATGCTATCAATGATAATACCATGATTCCCCATCCCCTATGTGTCATTTGTGAGGACCATCCAGATACATATGTGTGACTCTATATATGAAGCATATTCTCTTGAAACAAATCTCTACAACCTTCACATGTGTAGCAAATTCCAACTGGGCAATGTCATGTGAAGCGCTCTATATGTTTTATCTATGAATCCATGAGGGCAAAGTCTTGGCGCCCAGATTGTGACTCCATATACCAAGGAAGTAGTGACAATGTCTCAAACAACCCATTTTGTGTTATTTCTCTAGCATGGGAGAAGCTATGTACCCTCATGATTTTTCCATAAGCTTGCAAAAGAATTTGTCTTTGGCTGCATAAGCATGGTGAAATACCATGATTCCCCATCCCCCATGTGTCATTTGTGAGGACCATCCACATACATATATGTGAATCTATATATGAAGCATATTCTTTTTAATCAAACCTCCACCACGTTCACATATGTAGCAAATTCCAAGTAGGCAATGTAGTGTGTGTCAGGACAAGGGTCAGACCTAAGGACTAGGGCAGTCATGGACTTCGGCCAGGGGCCGGGCTAGACCGTGTGGATAGGGGATCCGTCTAGGACAAGGGGCTAAGAGCCCGCCTATATAATGGGGGGTTGGGAGGAGGATCCTATGTCTAGTTCCCCTAGTTGTTACACTGGTATCAGAGCTAAGTTTAGAAAAAGAGGGCGCGGTCTTTTTTGCATGTTGCATGTGCATGAGGCAAGAGGAGGAGGTGTGAAGCCGCTCTACACAGGAGGATCGGCTGCGATCACAGCGTGGGCAACCCCGCTTGTGAGGAGGAAGGCGGCATCATCACCTGCACGAAACTGGCGGATGGTGGTCTTGAACTGAGCGCGAGATCGAGCTGCACAGTTCTCATCACTGGGTCAGGCAGTTTCGAGCAAGGCCGGAGGTAGCGCTTCAATTTCTCTCTCTCTCTCGGTGGCTCTACACCATCACGCCATCGCTGTGCTTGCCCTCCTTTTCACACGAAGTGCCCTAAGGCCAATGGCTTTGGGCAAAGTATCTAAAGAAGGGTGCATGCCCACCCCGGCATACACCCCATACAAGCGACATCTCCGCATACACAGTACCTTCAGGCATACACGGTTTGGCATTGGCACGTCTGCAAATTTTAGCAATTTTTCAGAGCTCCGTATATCTGAAAACCAGATTTTGTAGTTTCGAAAACTCGCAAACTTCAACCGATTTGGCGATTGCATAAGATGCAATCCCAGTTGTCGGCCACTAGGAATTGATAGGTGCTTTCAAGTGCATCCTCGATTGCAAATTAATTGTTGATTTCACGGTGGCTTGGGAGTTACAATCCGTCTTCGAATTCAGCGTTTGGTTCCATTGAAGACGAACGTTTGCAAGATGTTCATCAAGTCTACATTCGAAGACTTGCAACTTGTTGGACTACACACGATGCGAGCAAGTTCTTTGGGACGCTCCAATTTTTCACCTTCTATACAAGCGCAGGTGTAATTAGCACCGCTAATCACCGGCCTCTGCTACAAGTTTCTGCATTTGGTATAGCTACGCGCATTTCTGTACTCCAAGGTATTATTTTCTCTTTTGTTCGCACACCACGTTTTCGCCATGAGTGCAGAAATTGATGATCAACACATGTTTGACATCAAATACTTGGAGTCACCTCCACCTGTGGATGTCGTGTGGCCGAATACTCTCACGGAGCGTACCATAGGGACATATAATGCATACCCCGGTAGTCTATCTGCTCTTCCACAGAGTGTGTTTGATATTATAGAGGATGACAGTAACTTGCCAGATGCCAAGAAGTTTGTCACTCGACAGGACTGGCAAACTTTTGATGCCCGATTTTGCAAGCTAGCTGTACGGGTCCAAATATTGGCTACGCAAGTGGAAAATCTTGCACAATTAATTTACAAAATGCTACCAAAATCAACTTCCCACTTGCCAGCAACCCAAGGGGTTGTCGACCCACTAGTTATGACCAAAGAGGTCCAACATGCCCAAAATAATTTGGTTATAGGAACAGATTTGGTCATGACCAACGTGGTCAGGAAGCGACTATCACAATCTGAATTTCGACGTGCAGAAAGTAAAAAATTATGCTTTATTTGCTTAGGAACGCATCAAAAAAAGCAGTGTCCACATGTCCGACAACGCAAGCATGACGCATTAGTTGGCGATTAGACATAAACTCCAGTTTTGGTGCAGGGCATAGTAGTTGGCGATTAGACATAAACTCCAGTTTTGGTGCAGGGCACAGTAGTTATATGTCTTCATACATGCATGTGGATTTTCAGAGTATTGTCCATTTTTTGGCATTGGGTAGTGTTATGCACCAATTTCTTTTCTGAAATAATCATTTTTGGTACAACCAGTTTCAAAATTTCAGCGTATACGATCAGCCGACAACATTAATAAGATGCATACAAGATCAGTGCATTAGGGTATACGTGTCACATTATGGTTTCTTGTGCAATGCCAAATGCTTGACCAATTTCACGTGAAACATGGCTTCTAAGGTGTGCTACCATAGAATTGCCGTGAAGAGCGGTGGAAACCAAGTTTACCAATCCAATCGATGCAAGGCACTTGTGGTGTTAATGTTTACATTTACGGTAGCCACGGGCTTCCACTTTTGTATGCAAGGCATGCTACCCACATGGTATCAAGTACGTTCTCACACAATCACTTTGTCAAGGACAATATTCGTTATGAATGGTTTTGGATTGCTGTCCAAACATAACACCACTACAAAGAACCTAAAAACTCGGACTTAATTCCAAGGCAACATGCTATCATTAGGTCACACTGGTGTCGTCACAACCACATACAGGATAGGTGGGTCAGTCTGTGACTTGTTTTTTCTAATCCCTCTCTCGTTAAGAGTGAATCATAGCAGAAAATTGTTGCATGCTTATAGGATAAGCTGCACGTTAGGCATAAGATGCATAGAGCATGGCAATCAACTATACACGTCATAGTCGTATAAGGACACTTCCTCAGCCCAGCATGCTCTTCCTTTTTATCTCAAAGAATAATGAAAACTTTTTAAGAATATTTTGATACATGTTTTGCTCGTGAGTTAGCATGAGCCAAGGTGCTCTTACTCTCAGCTAGTAAGTGGTCAAGACGCCACTCCAATTCGTCTTCATCGGTTTCTCGATTGAACACTAATTTGTTATTCGCATAAAGACTATAAGCCACATAGGCTAAGAGCCATTGTCAGACCTAGGCTAGTATTTCTTGGGAGATTGTTCTCCAGCTTGAATAGATCTATCCCTCGGAGTTCCCATTGATGTTAATGGCCAAGCAAGAGTCTTGCCATTACAGATCTTTTGGGTATTTCATATGCACTACATGTTTTGGTGCGTCAATGGAGCTAAGTTTTCAAATATTTTGACTCTCGCATAGGTTGATCTATAAAACGGTGTATAGATACAGCAATCAGTTGAGACGGCATGGCTGTCCATATGAGTTATGTATTTCACTTGTGTGGATCTCCTGCTCTCTCTATAGCACTACGAGTATCTGTGGCAGCACAGTTTTGTGGGCATCGGTTAATTGCTAAATCACCCCCTAGTCATGGAGGATCACAGTTTGATCTATTCTTGTTATACTTTCAAGGAAAGAAGTCTGCAATATACCATGCGGTAGCGGACAAATTCAACTTCTCAAGTTGATTCCAGTCATTCTGTACACGGTTGACTATGTTGGTGACTGTTACCTGCTAGTTGAGCAGTTTCTACAAAGAGTCTTACCAAGGGATTTGACTACGTAGCTTCTCATCCACGGGCTTGGAATGAAAAGGCAACACCCAGGGTTCCCAATGCAATGTTGTTTGTTTTATTCAGGTATGGGACGTGCTCCTCTCCACTTGAATACGGGTAAGTGAACATTATGTTCAAATCTCCAGGTACACATCTATTGATTTGGTGTTTTCAAGTGTTAATATACTTTGCTTGGTTTTTCAAGACGTATAAGTATGCTTGAATGTTACAGAGCCATGCCAAGGGCATGTCGGCACACAGTATTTTGGGCCAATTGTCCAATCTATCTTTCTGCCTTATGCTGTTACGATCCTACTTGTAGGGTTCAATTTGGCACATGTTGTCACATGGGATACAACATGGTCTAGGAACTCAAGGAGTTCGGTTTAGCCAGTGTGAAGCAATGATAATGAGGGTCCCTCTCACTCGCGTCGCGGCGTGTTCATAGTTTCCTCCACACACAAGTACATCTTGTACTTGATGGATGTCTCTTTTTCGGCCGTCCTTATTTGAAACATATTCCACATGTTGAGAATATGATTCTCTGGGACTGACAGTGGCGCCGATTTTCAATGATGTGTCGCGACGAAGTCCCTACGTGCTGGTTGCATTTGTCTATTAGACCATTTGGAGCACACCGTATCAGGAAAAATTTTAGTGGCCAGAAATTGTCAGGTACTAAGTAGAGACTTGTTGTGATTACAAGTGCTGTGAAACCACCTTGATGGAGGGTCGTTTCTACATATGGCAAAGTATTCTATGTTCATGAGAATATCGCATGGTTGGTACCTAGGTGTGATCGGGTTGTCACATTCTATTATGGTCTAACTTTTCTTGCAAGACTTTCACGTATGTATCGTGGAAAGTCTCATCATGAAATTGCGGTTCGGATATATTTGTGTTAAATGCATGCACACTAGGTGTTATGGGCCAGTGTTTAGCACTGTTTTATTTGGAACGGCATGCTAATTCATGGATTTTTTTGTTTCTGCAATTTTTTGCACTTCAAGTGCAACTTTTCACGCAGATTTATGAGTTTACACCCTACCGTACAAAGTAACGGCTACGTATGGGTGTCTGTAGTTGGTTGGTTTAAACTCTATGAGCTTACTCCACTACAAACCGCTTTCAACCTAGTTGGTTCTCTCTAATCCATATCAAATATATGGCTGGATACTCAATGATTGAGTCCTAGTTTATTGACAGTCGTGGAAGACTGTCTGTAAGTGGTTGGGGAAAAGCACCTCACTCTTACTGCTGCTATTCATCCTATGTTGTATGGGCAGCTTACAAGTATTTTTTGCTAAAAGGATCTGCTAAGAGCATACGTTAGCACAACGCATGTCTGAATAGGTGATTTTCTCCCTATTCTAGAATTCGCTTAAGTAAGGTTTTCAACTTTGAACACAGGTTGTGGTGGGGTTGGATATTGTTTCAATAGTTTCATAAGTCAAGGACTTACTAGGTGTGCTGACAAAGTATGTTGGCAAGTAACCTTCACTAGGGATGAACATGTAGTTCTTTGTGTTTCAAACTATTCAGAAGTCTAACATGAGGACACTCCCTATTCTATCCCTCAGTAGCTATGAACTTTTCAAGATACTCACGCGAGTAGAAAATCTGGCTCACAACAGCATGGAAAGTTACGCCAAGGTTTTGTTGCATTATTCTAGTACCTTCAAAAGATCTGAAAACTGGTTATGTCTTTGGATAACTCTTAGTTGTGGTTACTCTTTCAAGTACTCAAGTAAGTTACAAATTGAGCTACCGATTCGATACAAGTGGTTGCAAAAGGACAACAATGTTGAAAATCAAGATGTTGCTTTTGGTTTCATTGAACCTCCTCACTACACCAATTATCGAACATACAGACAACTGGCCCATGTATGGGACATCAATAACGAAGCATCAATATTCTTAAGAAGATATTACTACTTGTGTTTTCGAGGACGAAAACTCTTCCTTAAGGGGGGAGTAATGTCAGACAAGGGTCAAACCTAAGGACTAGGGCAGTCATGGACTTCAGCCAGGGGTCGGGCTCGACCGTGTGGACAGGGGATCCGTCTAGGGCAAGGGGCTAGGAGCTCGCCTATATAACAGGGGGTTGGGAGGAGGATCCTATGTCTAGTTCCCCTAGTTCGTACAGTGTGAAGCATTCTATATGGTTTATCCATGAATCCATGAGGGCAAAGTCATGGTACCCGATTGTGACTCCATATATCAAGGCAGTAGTGACAATGTGTCAAAACAACCCATTTGTGTTATCTCTCTAGTATAGAAAAAGTTGTGTACCCTCATGTTTTTGCCATAAGCTCGTAAAATAATTTGCCTTTGGCTGCATAAGCATGGTGAAACAACCATATTATATGAACTCAAATGTTAGAGCTTTTGTTCTTGTGTGCTCGACTCTGCCCTGCGAGCTAGCATCAAGTCCTTGTAGCTGGACTAAGGGGTTTAAACTAGTGTGGAAGTCAAGTACTCTGAACAAATGTGTGTGTGTGTGTGAGAGAGAGAGAGAGGGAGGGAGAGGAGGAGGAGGAGGAGTAGGAGTAGGAGTAGGAGGAGAAGAATAAGGTTTTTAACGTTGTAGGAACTATCTCAAGAGACAAGGCTCCCTTTAGAACATTAACCAAAAATGCTCACCTAGAATGATACCCAAAGCACATTTGAAAGTCAGGCTTAATATTAAGCTCCAGCTTAAGACTTAAGTCTCAAAGTTTAGGCTTTTGTTTCAAGCCTAAAACTTAAGTCTCAAAATTTATGCTTATGTTTGAAATTTAAAATGTAAGCCCTAAGCCCCTTTTAGTCTTCATCATTCACTATGTGAAAACCTTTTATATTATGTGCACTCAAGACCTATTTATAAAACCCCTTATTTATGAATTTTTCAAGATATCTTCCAGTTTTCTTCATAATCTATAAGTATTTTGTTATTTATAACATTTTTTTGCTACAATGCTCATGAGACTGGATTCATATGGTAGTGCTACACGAACATACAAAGGCAAGGCTCAAACTTATGTGTGTGTGTGTGTGTGCACACGCACGCGTGTGTCACGCAAGGAAATTTTTGGGAACATTTGCTTTAATGTTCCAGCAAGGCTTTGGAAGCTTGCTTTAATTTTAAAAGAGTTTTTATATGGTAGCTTTTGGGGCTCTGCTTTTAGCATCCCTTGTAAACCTTTATAAGTGTGGGTAGGGCTCCCACTCTGCAGAGCATCTAGACATAGAGTCTGAGAGTGAGACCCTCTCACTCCCTTGTACTTTGAGCATAGATTTAATACAAAAAGAAATACCGAAAGGGGCACCAGTCTTTGGGGCCACTGTGTCTAGGCAAGAACTCCGCCTCGCCGTGTCGAATCAATTGTGAACTGTGAACTGTTTTGAAGTGAATCTCTGTTGTGTTGCAGTAGAATCTTGGCTTGGAGTGTCTAAGTTTGTCACAATGGTATCAGAGCGAAAAAAGATTCTTCTTCTATGGAGGATCCGATCCTTTTGATAGTGCACACAGTTTTTGGGAAAGAATCTTCGTGTCCCGAGCCCGGAATTATTAGCCACTCCCACCCTTCATACATTGTGCATTGGGCGTGCTCCCGTATTCATCGCTCTGTCTTACAGGGAATAAAGACATTAAGAATCCTAGATTACACATGGGTTCTCGTGAAGAATCTGACAAAGATGACACCTCTCAGTGGGAAGGCAAAGAAAAGTTGAAGATGCAGTGCGAGAATTGAAGAAAAGAATGAAGATTTGGGCAATTTTTTTCAGACAAATTTTCCAGAAAAGGAGTACACTTGAAGAATTACCCATTTGATAAGATTTACTCGAGATGGCGTGTCCTCTCAGATAGGGACTACAGCCAAAAAGATAGTCGAGTGTAGAAAAGTAGAATATGTACTCACAGAAAGACATGGACAAGAGAAGCAAAAAGCAAATCTTTGGAAAGGGCAAGAAAACGGCAAAGAAGCCTAGATTTTGCCCAGTTTCTAACAGTTATAGAGAGGAGTCATCCTCAGACAGTTCGGCTCCGACAATCACATATTTTATGCAAAGAAGAAACATTTCTAAAAGCCAACCAGTATGACTTCCTCGAAGATAAAATCAAGAAAGTTCAAGAATTTTAAAAAGGTGGATAGTCGATTTGATTTCCTTTCGAGATGCTCGAGCATGGTGGTTCACTCTTCTACTGAGAAAGGAATTAGCTCCCAGTAAATGGTTGAAAGGATTTTTATTTCTTCTTGGCTGACTCGGGAGTATGAAAGAGATATACTAACTCCTTGGAATCATCTTCGGATGACCAAGAGAGATTCTTTGGACGCTTTTTGTGAGAGATTTTGGAACTCTTTTCTACCAGCCTCTTCATTTACGAAGGTCTTGTTTAAGGAACAGATGTTGGGATTCAGACCAACTGGCCGGACATCCCACTGACTACTAAGTCATCTACTAACTTAAATATTATACACTTATTATTTAATACAACAGAATAAGGAGATGCAACTGGATAACGTTGATGTGCGCTCCACCCAAAGCAAGTCTCTCTCTCTCTCTCTCTCTTCTCTCTCTCTCTCTCTCTCTCTCTCTCTCTCTCTCTCTCTCTCTCTCTCTCTCTCTCTCTCTCTCTCTCTCTCTCTCTCTGCTTTCGCACTTGCACTCGCACACACTTCCCGCGGCACCTTCAACTGGTATTAGAGCAAGGTTTGTGCTTGCCGTTTTTGCGTCCATGTGCGCGCACTTTCAAAAGTGCAAACAGGTTTCCGATTTTGGCATCGGCAAATTTAGTGTTCCAAGAGCGTTTCCATCAGGTGTTCTAAAGTTTTACCCTCCTTTCAAAGCTGTTCGTGTAGTCGGAAGCTTCATTTGAGCTACGCTTCAGGAGTTGTATTTTTCAACTCCACTCTTTCTACAGCTATAGGTACAAGTACAGGACACAGGTGCAGGTTGTTTAGAGACTATTTTGGGATTGTAAATAGCCGTTTTATGGCTATTATGTGTTATTGAGATGGTGTTTATGGGCTGATTAGGATCACTTTTTGATATCTACATTGTCTTGGGTTTTTTAGGCAGCCATCTCTTCACAGGTTCTTGCAAACATACAGGACATCCAAGTTTCTTACAGGTTGCAGTGTTTTGCATCAACACAAATTTCAGTGGGAGTACTTGATGCACATATGCATTGTTTTGGCACTGTCTTAGTGCTTGAGATCTTTTGAAAGCGGTTTTACTCCCCGTAAGGATTTGTTTACTGCTTACACATTTTGTGTCGTGCCTGTTTGAGCACGTATACCGCACCTTGCAGTATTGTTGACAATGGGTGTACGTTGAGTTGCGGAAACTGCCATATGTACCTTTTGTGGAGCCGATTTGGCTTGTTTTTGGCAGTCCCAGCCATTTTTGAGACTCGGTTCGGAGGCCCTTTTTGAGACCGGGTTGGTTTCTTGTCTGCATAACCTTTTGTCAGCACAAGGGCAAGGCCTGGGATTCATGGGCTGGGCCAAGGGCTGGACTAGGCAGTGTGGACAAGGGGATCCGGCTAAGGCAAAAGGCTAGGAGCATTACCTATATAGTGGGAGGTTGGGAGATGGATTCCAAGCTCTAGTCACCCCATGCATTACACTGGTATCAGAGCAAGGTATATTCTAGGCAAGAGGGTTGGGTCGTGGACCTCTACTTTTTTTTAGCATGCACATGCAATCTTAGAGGGGGAAGGAGTTGGAGGCGGGCATGGCCGCCTGCTAAGAAACAAAAAAAACTCGAACCAAGGCAGTGTGGGCAGGCGGGTTTGTGCCAAGGGAGGGAGCAATCTCGACCTCCGCCATCCTTGGTATTGTGGAGCTCTACGGACTCGCACTGCCCTGGCGGCCACTTTGCGTTTCTTGGGGGACCCCGATGGAGAACCACACAGGGTGCTACGGTTTTCCTCATCAAGCCGACGGCGGCCTGTAGCACCATAGTTTCACAGGAGCTTCTTTTTCACATTGGCTTGCCCTAAGGTCGAAAATCGAACAAATTTTTTGAATAAGGAGGCATGCCCATCCGACATGCAATCGATGCCCACCAAACATGCAGTCGACCTTACTGGAGGGTACAAGCAAATTGAAGAAGGCACTCAAGAAGGCAGTCCGTTTGCTGCAAATATTCGCAAAGTGCAGAAAATTGCGATTGTCCCCTCAGTGTCCATCATCAATAGTTGTTTTGGAACTTTAAGCCGACTGCGACAAATCTACGAGGTACCCTTGAACGGGTGAATTTACCGGTTCAATAAAGCTTGGACTACCAACAAATTTACCGGTTGCTTCAAGATGGGATCACTTACGTAATCAGCACGGCTAATTACCTGTTGCAGTGTATCATATGGCTACGAGATTATTTTTCGACTCCCAAGTATTTTTCCTTCTATTCCTTCCACTGCACGGTGTTGCCATGGATGCAAATATCAATATGACTTTTGATTTCGAGTATAATATGCCTGATCCTGCCTGTGATGGCTCGCGACTGGATGCTCTCATGGAGAGTGCCCGCGGTGCTACGTTGGGTGACGACGCTTATGAACTGCTTGATATTCAAGAATTTCTTGCACTTCAAACACACATATTAGTCATGGAAGGAAATTTTGCATCTTTAAATGAAAATGGCACTAAATTGTCTACATCAGTGATACAACTTACACAGCAGCAGGCCAAGGTCCCTCTTGACGCATACATGCATGAGCAAACTTCTGCTCAGGGCAGGGATTTCAAAATGACGTGATCACACTATAATTTCAGGTTAATAATAATAGAAATGCAAAATAACAAATATTATGTTAATTGACATTCATCTTTTTTGACCTGCAAGGAGACTTGGAGACCGGCTCGAGGCCCGCCGGGCTAAGTAAATGGCCCGCCGGGTAAAGCAACTTACCCGCGGGGCCCGCCGTTGCTATATAAAGACGACGCCGGTGCTTGTCTTTTTCACAAGAGAGGTACATTGAAAAGTCTTCTTCACCAAACTTTCTGGCAGCTTTCCACATCCTCAAAGCAGTGTAGCAGTAACTTTTTAATCCCTTCCTTATTTTATTGATGTTTTTTTGAGTTTTTTGCGTTAAAACTTAAAGGTATAAAATTTCTTTTATCAAATCATCGTACGTGGATGCACTGGCATATGGTTGCAATTGCGGCTAGGTGTGTCATTGCAAAAGTGTACGATGATTATGTTTTATATTGCTCCCAATCATTCATGCTTCGGCACATGGTTGCAATTGCGACTAGGTGTGTTGCTGCTAGAATGACAGGAGCATCTGTTTGAAAGAAGTCACCGTGCGTGGATGCACTGGCACATGGTTGCAATTGCGGCTAGGTGTGTCATTGCAAAAGCATAGGGTGACTATGTTTTATGTTGCTCCCAGTCATTCATGCTTTGGCACATGGTTGCAAATGCGACTAGGTGTGTTGCTGCTAGAATGACAGGAGCACCTGTTTGAAAGAAGTCACCGTGCGTGGATGCACTGGCACATGGTTGCAATTGCGGCTAGGTGTGTCATTGCAAAAACGCAAGATGACTATGTTTTATGTTGCTTCCCATCATTCATGCTTTGGCACATGGTTGCAATTGCGACTAGGTGTGTTGTTGCTAGATTGACGGTAGCATCTAATGCATGAATGTGTGCTCAAATCATTTCATTATGTTTCATATGCTTGAATCTTGAAAGAATACATCGTGCGTGGATGCACTGGCACATGGTTGCAATTGCGACTAGGTGTGTCATTGCAAAAGTGCATCAAGAGGGGAAAGGAAAGAACCCTGAATACTTTAAATGGGAGCATCCCTCTGAAGAGAAGAAAACACGTATCAAGAGCCTGTTCAATCATGCTCCCTAATTGATCCATGCCTTGGTGAAGGCATTGCGATTCGCACATGACGAGGGAGTGATCCACAATGATCTCCATCCATGGAACATCATGTTGGACTTTACCAAGGATCTCACTCCCCGTATTGGAATAATTGATTGGGGATTGGCTCTGCGTGTTTGCTTAGAGACACAAAAGACCAACAATACTGATGAAAACTGGCAAAAGCTTCATCCTTGGCGAGCTCCTGATTTACTAGATGGCAAGAATTTATGCCCATGGACCAAGGCCACAGATGTGTACGCCATAGGATGGGTGATAGGGCAATTTTGTAAGTTTTGTGGAGAGTTCTCTGACTACTACAACACAGATTGGTTCAAACATAAGGTTTCAGTGGAGGTACAAGCCATATCTAGGATTGTTGTGGAAGGTTGGGTGAGGAAGAAATCCACAGACAGAAAGACCTTGGCACTTTTGGACGAAGAATTAGAAAGATTTGAAGCCCAGCCAGAACGATGCTTACGCCCTCCCTCTGAAAGAAGTGTAGCCTTTTTTTGATGGATATATGATGTACTTTATGAAGCAGGGTTTTCTGAGACTTGTGACTTATAAAAGCACTTTTAAAAATTGGGTTTTATGCGCCATGGATGAAGTATGAGTAATAAAAACACTTTGTTATATCTCAATATACAACAAATTTTCTATGAGTTTTGTTTTTTCTCTTAAGTTTCAAGAAATAAGCCACGTGGAGTCACTGATTGTCATTCATTGATTTAAAAAATGGTGGTTACTCTTATATCAATTGATTGTCGTAAGATGGTGGTTATTCTAATATCAATTGATTGTCGTAAAATGGTGGTTAAAATTATAGTACTTGATTGTCGTAAAATGGTGGTTACTCTTATAGCAATTGATTATCATTAAGTTTGTATGCCGTAACTGAAGTATAGTGTTTAATCAGGATATGGATAATGATAATCAAAGGGCTAAGCACGCTTTTGAGCGTCTCAGATCCATGTGTCAAGGCGGTGGAGTGAATGACACCGCTCGAATTGCTGCTTGTTGCTCCCAGTGGGCCAACACAGTGGGTACACAATGGAAAGAGGTGAACACTAGGATTGACCGAGAAATGGTGAAATCCATATGGCCAGGCGTTGCGGATGACAACATCAAGAAAGGCCGACTCAAGCTATCACAATGCATTAATGCAAACATACGAGACAATGGAGAGAACATATATCTTGATGTTATGGGTCATCCTATGCATCATATGGATTGTCCATTGTGGTTTGCCAAGATGTTATACATGCATTATGTCTTGGGTGAAGCAGTGGACTTTAGCTCAAGGACACCTCACATGACGGTTGAGGACATTCGCAGTACTGCAATCACCGTCACACGGCAAGAGATGTCATTGGCACTAGAAGGTGCATCAATGGAAGTGCACCAAGTTAAGGAGGAGCTTCAAACTCAACTTAGGCAAGCATCACAAGCTACACAAGGCTCTCATGCAGAAGACACCCTAAATAGAGACTTGCAAAGGGAGGTGAAGATGCTATCTCGCCACGTAAAAGAGCTAGAGGCGACTATAAAAAAACAAAATGCTGCCACATTGATTGAGCAACCAACATCTATTGAGGCCCCTCCAGCTTCTGGTGAGCACGGTGGTCCTTGCCCCATATGTAGATCATTCTTTCATGAGTGGTGTGGTCACTTCAGCTTGCCATGCGGACATATGTATCATATATCATGCTTGATGCAAAGCATGATGAATAACTTTCATTGTTCTATATGTGAGTTTGAGATATCCAAAAATCTATATGCAATGTTCAAAATGTCTGAAGACTATAATAAGCTTAAAGGTCAATGTGAACAGGAGAATGAAGATATTCTCACAAATATTTCACTATCACTTGGATAGTTTTTGTAACATTTGAAAACATTTACTCGTTGTCTTGCGAGAATTTATTAGTGAATTGTGAATTGTCTTCACTTCAGCTTCAATTATGATATGTGATAATGCAACGATTTGTTAGGGCTTTGTATATTATGAAGCTTTAATAGTGATTTGTGGCCTTGTAAAGGTTTTTAAGGGCTTCGTTTATTATTAAGCAAATGTCTAAACCTTAAACTAAATATAAAAAAAAGCTTATGAGACAAACAATTTTTGAACTTAACCAGAAGTCACTCAATGGATTCGATAATCTATTAATTAAACCATCGTCGCTTTCTACGACGGGTCAAAGTTGGTTCAATTTCCAAATTCTCTTCAATCTCTTCTAAAGTACATGTAGTGTCTACTTAATGAGATTCCCCTTGCAACTCACTGTCTTCGTCCACCTCATCATTGGTTACATCATAAGTCCAGCGCGGCATCTCCTCTTTGTAGTTCTCAGCTTGCACTCTTGCCAATAGTCGATGGTTGCAGTACATATACACCAAATTTTCAGCTCTTGAATTTAGAAGGCAATTTCTGATGGTGGAATGTACATATTTATATTTACTCCAGTTTCTCTCAGAACTTGAATTGGATGCACATTGGGCTAGGATTCTGACAGCTAGGCGTTTAAGGGTGGGTGCACTACCACCATTCATCATCCACCACTTCCACGTTGGTTGCTCCGTGGCAAGCTTCTGCACAAATTCTGTACCAAACTTACCCTCTTTGAGTTTAAACTTCGTAAGATCAGTAACAGCTGATGCATGCTCATCAGGATCATCATAAAACCTGCCTATCACATCATAAAAGTCTTCCAGCACCTCCTCCTCAAGTTTGTCTATTTCCATTACCCAATACTCTGGATCCAATAAGAAAGCTATGCTGTGTAGTGGACTATGTGCTCCAACCCATCGACCATGCACATACTTTCTCAAAATTTCTCTCCTCTTTTGAGTGAATGGTGTCTTCCAAGGCTTCACAATTCGCTCCTAGGGCTCCTCTGGATTTGCAAGGCTTTCTTGAACAGTCCACCAAGCCATCCACACCTTACCTATGTTAGGCAAGGCAGAATCCAGTTGGCGTAATGCGAGTATAATTGGCATCATGACATTGTGCACATCCACCACATCATCCCAGAAGTGGCGATCAGCTAGTAGATCTCTGATCACCCCTATTTTGATTTTTATCTTCTCCCTTTGACCAACCTCCCCTTCTGGAAAAGTGGCACAAACAAATGTCTCCATCACAGCATTCTTATTTTTAATTAGTGATTCTACTGTATAGTAGTTGGTGCAAAATCTAGTTTCGCACGACAGTTTTAACATAGTAGACATCCTCTGACGGTACATGTCAAGAACCCTCTGACGCTTCAAAACAAACTTGACTATTAAGCGAGCATTGTCTACTATCCATTTGAACCACTCTGTGTCCTCCCTCTTGTACCAATCTTGCAATACCAAGTTCATGTTGTGTGTACTGTAACTAGCACTATATAGGTGAGAGAAGCAACTTTCAAGTATTCTACCTGCAGCCCTGCAATTTTTGGCATTGTCCATGATTACTTGGACAACATTTTCTTTTCCAAGTTCCTCAACTGCGTCGCCAATGATGTCAGCTATAAAACTGCCAGACTTTATTTGACCAGAGCTATCCACAGCTTTGATAAAACATTCACCACGAGGACATACAAGCATGATGTTGATCAATGGCCGCATTTGAACGTTGGACCAACCATCACTAACTATGGTGTATCCAGATTGTTTTGTTGCATTTAATATTACCCTTTGAATATCCTGTTGTGTGCTTGTGTAACATTTATCCAATAGTTGGTTTCTCATATGGTGATATGTTGGAGGGGTAAATCCAGCACCATACTCCCCAATGCGTTTCCAAGCTGACTTCCATGCATCACGGGTGACAATGGCCAATGATCACCAAGTGAAATAGACGGCTTTAGCTAGTGCAAGTTGTGCTTCTTCTATGGCAAGTGTTTTGAAGCTCGTCTATAAGCTAACCTGTCTACTTTTTGACGATCCTACCTGAAAGTCAGGAGATCCATGGTTTGGAGGTGTAATTCCATCGATATGAGAAGTTGATTCCCTACTTTGAGTGCTTCCATTGGTGGGCATTACACCCAGTGATCCCTCATACTGGTTTGATCTTATTGATATGGGGGTGTGATGGTCGAAAGTAGAGAGTTTTGATCTTTTGCTCGTGGAAATTAGCTTACCAATTAAAGCTTTTAAGCGCATAGCTGCTTCTTATGCACCTAAGCCCTTGCACTTTCCTCCTTGGATTCTGGTATTGCCACCTAGCAAATGATCCCTTATTCTTGGTGCTCCTTCAGATTTCTCTTCGCCACAAAAGTTACATTTCCAATCTTGATACTTATTTAAATTTGTGGCAAAATTCCACTCGGGTCCTGGACTTTTTCCACCTGCCTTTCGCTTGCCCTGCGAAGCAGGACCTGGCATCGAGGTAGGAGGTCTCCTCAAGGAAGCCAGGCTTGAGACACCAACATCACCGCTCACATTCCCGGTGGAAGACATACTTATTGGATGCTTGCAATACCAATAAACATAGCTCAGTATGCTATCTCTTCTTTCAAGTATTATTCAAACCAAACATTAGTGTTATAATCAATATCACACACAAGCGTAGTAGTGAAGCCTGAAGGGAATAAACCTCAATCTACTCAAACATGAGCAAGCAAATACAACGGTGAATCAAATATGTGATCAGTCCATCCCAAAAGTAGAGATATCGACACAAAGATTCACCTTCCTACCCCTTTCATGAATCAGTCCAGTCCAAAAAAGAACTAATGACCCATGATTGGAGCTCTAATCGAAATAGCAAGAAAATACAGCGATGAATCAAACATGTGATCAGTCCATCCCAAAAGTAGAGATATCGATCCAAAGATTCACCTTCCTACCTCCTTTCATGAATCAGTCCAGTCCAAAAAAGAACTAATGACCCATGATTGGAGCTCTAATCGGAATAGCAAGCAAATACAACGGTGAATCAAACATGTGATCAGTCCATCCCAAAAGTAGAGATATCGACCCAAAGATTCCCCTTTCTATCTCTTTTCAAGAATCAGTTCAGTCCAAAAAAGAACTAATGACCCATTATAGAAGTTCTAATCAATATAACAATCAATTTAGCAAATATAACGGTGAACCAAACATGAGATTAGTCCATCCCAAATGTAGAGATACCGACCCAAAGATTCACCTTTCTACCTCCTTTCAAGAATCAGTTCAGTCCAAAAAAGAACTAATGATCCATGATCAGAGTTTCATTAAGTTTTAATTTTTTTTAAAGACTATTCATTTTTTTTACCTTTAGTTTTACTTCTAAATTTTAAAGGATGACCAAATTTAGAGGAAGCGGTGATGTGATGTGATGTCTACTACAGGGTTATATAGAGCCGCCAAATATGGAGGGGGTACATGACGGGGCCGACGGGATTCTTGCTTTGCCCACCGGGCCCGCCGGGTTTTATAATATACCCGCCGGGCCCGCCTATTAGGAAATAAGACGTAGCTAAATAGATTTTTGAGTAGATTACTTAACGGAGAGCGATAGATTTCACACACAAGAGATTATAGAGTAGAGAGAGAGAGAGAGAGAGAGAGAGAGAGAGAGAGAGAGAGAGAGAGAGAGAGAGAGAGAGAGAGTACAGACGATATACGTGGTTCACCCAATGTGGGCTACGTCCACGGGAAAGCAGCCACTCAATGGCTTTAGCACTTCAAAAGAGGAAGTAGTTTACAAAGGGATTAAACCCTTAATAGAGCTCCCGCCTTGCTTCACTCTCACCGCCTCACACTCACCTTATGCATCAACTTCACACTCTGAAATGTGTGTAGAAATGACCTCCGTTTATAGGCCGAAAGGGCTGCCCTCTCTTATGAGAGGCAGCCATGTGTAGCCGCCTTTGTGCGAATAAGTCCACCAAATCGGACCCTCTAATCCGCCCATGTGTGGCCGCCCTTGAGAAGACAAGTCCGCTATTGACTACCGGCCACCGGCCATTGACTACCGGCCACCGGCCAACCAACCGGTTGTTTTCCGACCACTTTCCAGCCCCGTTCGGCCATAATATTCCGGCGGAAAGGAATATTCCGGCGAGGGAAAAAAAAAGTCTCGGGGGCCTCCGCCCCCGAGGCCCCTAAAGTTGCCCCTGATTCTTGTCCGTGAAAATTTTGGTTTCCGGTGAGTGATTTTCCTTCATGCATGATGGCTCTCCTCATAATGGGGGCCTTACAAATGTGCGCTTTTACCACAGAAAATTACAAGGGTAAATCAGGCTCCATACTTAACACCGCCGGGGTTTGTGGTTGCCCCGCCGGTTTTACGTTTTCTACCGGTTTTCGTAAGTCATGACATTAGATATGTTATTAACATGAAAAAAATAGTGATAATAACAACAATAATTAACATTTAACAAAATGCGTCATCGTGTAATTAAAATCCCTGGCTTTCTGATCATGGACAAGGTCCATCTCCAGATTTTTTGCACTCTCTCAGTGCAAAGGAGGTGCACGAGTTATTGAAAAACACCAAACCACTGACTTTTAAGGGAGGTGACCGAGATCGCAATAAGGTGCAATGAATATCTTTCTCAGCAAGGGGGATGGAATTCACGCCTTACGGCGTACTCCGGACGCATTCAGAGCACTGCAAAAAAGCTTAACTATGGAAGACAAGGCCTACAATTGGTGGATGTCTCTCAAGGAGAAGAATATCATACCACAGAGTTGGGCAGCCTTTGAGGCTATGTTTTGCAAAGAATTCTTGCCTACAAATGAGGCAGATCACAATTGGATGGCTTGGGACACGTGTTCCATGCGCCAACACCCATCATTACTTGAATATATCTCTCACTATCGGGATGTTATCCTCAAGTTGGAAGGACTAGACACCTTTCAACAAGTACGTGGGTTTATCCGCGGTCTAACGCCAGAGCTTAAGAAGCACGTCAAGACTTATAAGACCCTAAAACACTTGAAGAGGCCATAGTGAAAGCACACATTCATGATGATCCAAATGAAAGAAATCACATAATAATCACGTGCTTGCTAATACACATAGTAATACACACACACAGTATGGGCATAATAAAAGGATATTTATAGTAGCCAATTTTGAAGCAGTTAAAAAACCCAAGGGGTCTAGAGGTCCTCTCTCTCCTGAGGACTTTGATAAGGCTAAAAAAGAGAAATTATGTTTTCAATGCTTGGGAAGCGTTCATGGCAAAAAGGATTGTCCCAATGGGAAAGCTGCCGCTGATAGAAAGGAGAAAGCAGTGCACACGGTGCAGCTGCTACCTCTTGAGTCTTCCTCATGATTCTCTACGTCAATGGAAGTAACACACACCGAGGTGGTGTATGAATGTTGTCTCACAGCTTCCATGTGGCAATAGACCTTCGGACCACATGAGTTAGTACATATGCACGGATCTATGCAATGGCACAAGGTGCGCATCTTGGTAGATGACGGTGCTACTCACTATTTCATTAATTATGGATTGGTGAAAAAACTCAAATTGCCTCAAACTCCGAGTACCCACCGCTACAAGGTAGCAATGGTGAATGGATATGATGCCGAAATCTGGGATACTTAAGTCCGAGTTGTACCGTTGGAAGTACAAGGCTACTTCATCCTTGGGTTTTCAGGTTATGAACATGGAGAAGGTAGACGTGGTCCTTGGTAGGGAATGGTTGCATAGCCTAGGACCATCACTGAAGCGTAGCTATGAGCACAACAGCTTGATGTTTGAATCCCATGGCACACATGTGTTGTTGTTAGGAGAGAAGGATATTCCTTCTTCACCACTGATATGCACAGCTAAGCTTATGCAACTCGTTTCTGATAATGAAATAGATCAAGTTTTCTTGTGTTACTTATTGTCTCATTTTCTCTCTAAAATTGAATCTGTTGAACATTCCTCAACGCCGCATGCTTCTCTCTCATCTCTTCCACCAATGGCTACTTCTCAACAAGCAAAGGTTGCTAGTGATTTAAAAAACTTATTAAAGGATGTTCTTAATGATTTTCCATCAGGATTACTGTCGACACGATCGGTGCAACATAGCATTGATGTGGTTGCAGGCAGTAAACCAATCAGTAAACCACCCTACAGTATGAGTTAATCTGAAGCTGCTGAGTTGGAACGTCAGCTTGCTGACTAACTTGGTTTATCCAACCAAGTTCTTCACCATGGGCTTCTCCTATCCTATTAGTGAAGAAAAAAGATGGTAGTATGCACATGTACGTAGACTACCGTGGCTTAAATGCGGTTACTGTTAAGAACAAGTACCCATTGCCACGCGTGGATGAGTTGTTCGACAAGCTCACTCATGCTCGTATTTTTATGAAAATAGATTTGCGGTCAAGTTATCACCAAGTACGTATTCGTCTTGTTGATATACCCAAAACTGCATTCCAAACAAGGTTTGGACACTACGAGTTTTTGGTTATGCCTTTTGGGTTAACCAATGCGCCCGCAACATTCATGACACTTATGGATAGCGTCTTGAAGCTGTACTTGGGCAAATTTATCATCATTTTTCTTGATGACATTCTAGTATACAATGCTTTTGAAGAAGAACACTTACAACATCTGAGGTAGGTGTTCAAATTGTTATGAACAAATCAATTATATGCCAAGGAATCTAAGTGTGATTTTTTGAAAGAAGAAATTCACTATCTTGGGCATGTTATTTCAGCTACTGGGCTACACATGGATCAATTCAAAGTGGATACCATTTGACAGTGGCCTCCTCCTGAAAATCTGGAAGAGTTACAGATTTTTTAAGGATTTGAAGATTTTTATGAAAGGTTCGTTAAAAACTATGCTAATATTGTTGTTCCCATGACGGACCAACTGAAAGGCAAAGGCAAAGCTTTTCAGTGGGGACCCGCTCAACAGCATAGTTTTGATACGCTCAAGGATGCATTAGCTACAACTCCAATCCTAGCTATTGTAGATCCTTTGAAACCATTCGTTTTGGAAACGGATGCCAATGAACATGCTATTGGAGAGTCCTGCTACAAGAAGGGCGGCCAATTGCATTTGAAAGAAAGAAGCTTGATTCAGCACAACAAAATTACTATGCTTATGAACGCAAACTCTATGCAATAGTGTCTGCCTTGAAAACATGGAGACATTATTTGTATGGTGCTCAGTTTGACCATGAAAGCATTAAATGGTTTACACAACAAACCGATTTGAAGGGTCAAAAAGACAGATGGGTTGAGATTCTTCAGGAATATGACGTCAAGCTCCGGTATCGTAAAGGATAATACAATGTGGTGGCTGACGCTCATAGTCATATGCCAGAGATCAATTCTCTCTTGTTCACGGAACTTCGTAGTGAATTTTTGGATTCTCTATAGGGCAAATATGAGCAGGATGATGCATATTCCAAAGTGCGGAGCCATGTACAAATGAGAGATCCTTCTCACTCCAGTGATAGTAGTGTATCGTTAACCTCCACACACAGTTCTCCTCTGTCGAGTGATGAAGTACATCGATGGAGGAATTTTACCATCGACAATGGGTACCTACTCCATAAGGGGAGAGCTTGGGTACTGACGGACACAGACATTCGGCGCCAAATTATTTATGAATGTCATGACAGTCCAAGTGCAGGGCACCCGGGTATTAGAAAGACTTATGCTCTTGTACGATGACAGTTTTACTAGCCATGTTTACATGGTGTTTTTCACGATTATGTCTTGCATTGCCAAAAATGTCAGGTTAACAAAGCAGAGCCTGAAAGCAGGAGGAATCTTACATCCTTTGGAGATTACCAATGGTAAATGAGAAAGTATCTCTATGGATTTTATTGTGGGTTTACCAACCACTGTACGAGTTCATGACTTAGTATGAGTGGTCGTAGACCGGTTGACTAAACTATGTAAGTTTATTCCAATCAAATCAACAATTAAGACTCCAGAATTAGCCAAGTTATTTGTGGAAAACCTATACAAGTTGTATGGATTGCCAAGTAACATTCTCAGTGATCGTGATCCCAAGTTTAATAGTCATTTTTGGAGGGATGTGTTTCAGCGATTGGGTACACAACTAAACCTCAGTCAGCTGATCATCCAAAAATGGATGGTCAAACTGAACGAGTTAACCAAGTGCTAGAGGATATGCTACGCGCATACGTTAGCAAGAAACAAACAGACTGGGAAGAATATCTACCTTTTCTTGAGTTTGCTTACCACAGTGCTAAGCATGTCACGACTGGATTTAGTCCTTTCATGATCATGTATGGTTTTCAACCTAAGTCACCAATTACGGTGGGGTTGGCAACCGAAAAACTCCAATAGGTTAAGGATTTTCTCCAAGACCACATGGATATGCTCAAACTCACTCGTCAAAACGTTCGACAAGCGCAGGCTCGATATAAGAAGTACGGTAATGACAAACGTTGGCAAGTTACATTTGAGGAAGGGGAGGAAGTATTTTTACGTGTGCGAGAGCATTCAGAGAGTCTAAGAATTGGGCCAACACCTAAATTATCTCCACGATATTGTGGGCCTTTTAAAATACTCAAGCGAGTGGGTGATCCCCGAGGGATTCACCATGGAAAACTTACCACACCACGTAAGTGCAAGGGAGGGTTTTTTTTTTACAAGTTACATAAGCATATAAGTTAGGGGGCAGGCCCCTAATAATTTATCTCCCAAGCTTAAAAATAAGGGAAGGGGTATCATATTTGGGGGGGGGGGGGGGGGGAATGAGAGGAAGTTTTTGTGTTTCAAAATCATGGCTTTTCAAAAGATTCTTCCCTCAAACTTTGAGTCAATAGCCAAATATACATGCAAGAACTAGCATTGATTTGCATCAAATGCTTGTTTTGTGATTATAGTTCATTTGTTGAGGGATGAAAGCTATAAAGAGCTGTATAGATGCAGATTTACACGGAGAACCTAACACAACTTTATAACCATGTTTTTTGAGTAATTTAGATGGGTCCAAATTGGACAAGTAGATGGAGCGTAGGCTGAATGGGCACATAGTTTGAAAGTCAAACTAAGACACATTGAGGGTACTTCTAGTTATCAAGAAAAGTGGTTGCTTTGTACATTTCCAATCACTATGCTACACGCTCTTTGACTAGTTTTACATAGTTAGATCATGTGAGACCTATATTTTATATGTAAGAAAGGGGTATGATAGTTTTCTACATTGATTATCATATAAGCGTAGAAAGGGGGGTCATAATCTCTAATATGAGTTGTATATAGGGGTTTTATCAAAGTTGTCCGCTCGCAGGTGGTGTCCCATTTTGTATATAGAGTGAATCCCCGGGGGGGTGATCATGCCTACAAACTATTGCTACCTACACATTCTCGTATTCATCCGGTGCTTCATATAAGCCGTTTACATAAGCGGTTACATGGGGAGGACAATGTCATTAGCCAACAATTTTTGGTCGATTTTGTTGAACCTCCTACTTTACCGCATGAACCTGAATGAATTCTTGACTATCATGATTTACGTATATGTCAGCATGTACGTCGACAAGTTTTAATCAAGTGGAAAGATCGACCTCAGGAAGGTGCCACTTGGAAAAACATTAGTGTTCTTAAGAAGAAGTTTCCTACTTTTGTTTTCGAGGACCAAAACACTTCCTTAAAGGGGGAGTAATGTCAGGACAAGGGCAGGGCGAGAGAGTCATGGACTGGGCCAAGGGTCGGACTAGGCAGTGTGGACAAGGGAATCCGGCTAGGGCAAAAGACTAGGAGCATTGCCTATATAGTGGGAGGTTGGGAGGTGGATTCCAAGCTCTAGTCACCCCATGCATTACACCTTTTGTGAGGGTCGATAGCGTGAGGTTTTCTTGAGCTGGGGGATTCTCAAATGTTGAGATCCTTTTGGTGATATAGGTTGCTGGAGTAACCCTTTTTTTGTGGCCTTGCCATAGGACATATATAGAGAGGGCCAGGTGCATATGACGCCGTGTTGGCAGTCTTGGGTCAACTTTTTGACTTTTTATGCACAATTAGTGGTTGATGCACCTGTCTTATGCTTTGAAAGTATTACTTTTGATGCGTTATTGATCTCTTGTGATAGTTTTGGATTGAGATTCTGTCAGTTTTTTTGGAGAAACTCTGCCAAATTTTTTCCATAATCACCGGTATTTATTGCCATATTATCTTTAGCATGCAGCCATGTCATCTAGTGGTGAAAAGGATATATATATATAATATTCAAAAATTTGATGGGAAGAATTTTGCTATCTGAAAAGAGAAGATTCAAGATGTTCTTATACAAAAAGGTCAGCTGGATCCTATCATGGAATGCCCAGAGGGCGAGTATACAGATGTTGAGTATACGGATGTTGAGTGGGAAAGACTTGATACTAAGGCCAAATCTACCCTCTGTTTGCATTTAGCCGAATCTGTGTACTTTACTATAGTTGGAGAAAGGACCGCTAGAGATGTATGGGATAAGTTGTGTTCCAGTTATAAGAACAAAAGTGCTACTAATAAGATTTTCTTGATGAAGAAGCTATTTGACCTTTGTATGAAGAAAGAGGACACTATTTCTACTCACATTAATGAGTTCAATATCATTTTCACTTAGTTGACCACTCAGGGTTTGGTCTTCGATGAGGAAATCAAATGTATCTTCTTGCTATGCAGTTTACCCTCGTCTTGGGATACGTTCTGTACTATGATTAGAAACTCAGCACCTGGTACTAGTCTAGTGTACAATGACGTCCTTGGGAGTCTGTTTACCGAGGAGATTTGCAGGAAATCTCTTGAAGGCAAGAAGGATGGTGATGCGTATGTTGCTAGTGATAGACAGAGGGGTTGCACTCTAAGTCGTGTCAAAAGCAAGGAACGTGGGGGGCTCATGCAGTAAGTCCCGGGGTTCTATGCGTAATGTCAAGTGCTATCACTGCCATTAAAAAGGGCATGTGAAGGAGGATTGCACGAAATGGTAGCAAAGCAAGAAGGATAAACAATTTGGTGAAACTTCTAAGTCTGATGATTCAAACAAGGGCAAAGCAAAGTTAGAGGAGATCAATGTGCTAGAGTCTTCAAATGCTCCTATTGTAGAGTCTCTTCTAGTGGTGGTTATTCCACTTACCTCTGACATATTGGTCTTCACAGCAGATATATCGGTTGGGGCTCCTGTTACAGAAGATGCACAGTATGCACAAAATTGGAGAGTAGATTCTGGTGCGAGTTTCCATGTGACACCACATAGAGAGTGGTTCTCTACTTATTGTCACTCTTGTGGCAAAGTGAGACTTGGTGATGCTTATGAACTCGATATTGAGGGTGTCAAAAACGTCAAATTGAATCTAAGAAATGGCACTCACTTTACTTTATGTAATGTGAGACATGTGCCCAAGTTGACTAAAAGCTTGATTTCTGTTGGTCATCTTGATGATTTGGGCTACAACACCACATTTTGCAATGGTTCGTGGATAGTACGCAAAGGTAATCTTGTTGTACTAAGAGGTCAGAAGCATGGTACCTTGTATTCCATGCATGTGTCATATGTTGGTCATGATTACATATATATAGTTGAGCTACCGTCTACTGAGTTGTGGCATTGCCGGCTAGGTCATATTAGCCAAAAAGGAATGAGAACTCTGACTCGTTTTGGCTACTTACCTGTCTTGTCTTATGTTGAATTTCTTATTTGTGAGCACTATATCTATGGAAAATAGACTAGGTCCGTGCACTTACCATTGGGTCAAAAGAGAGATGAACCTCTAGATTTAGTACATAGTGATGTTTATGGTCCTATGTCAACCAAATCTCTAGGGGAGGCCAGCTATTTTTGATATTCATAGATGAGTCTACTCGAAAGGTGTGGGCATATCCTTTGAAACATAAGGATCAAGTTCTTCTTGTGTTCCAAATTTTTTTGAGCACTCGTTGAGAATCAGTCTGGCAAGAAACTCAAGAGTTTGCGAATTGACAACGGTGGAGAGTATGTCTCCAAGGAGTTTGACAATTTATGTGCTAAAAGGGGGATTAAAAGATAGTTTACTGCACCATACACACCAGCTCAGAATAGAGTTACTGAGTGCATGAATCGTACAATTCAAGAAAGAGTCACAGCCATGCTTTCTAGGGGAAATCTCACACAAGGCTTTTGGGCAGAAGCCGTCTTGACCGCAGTGCACATTATAAATCGTTCGTCTAGTATGCCATTGAATTATGAGATTCCATAAGAGTTATGGTCTAAACGTAAGCCCCACTATGACCATCTACGTGTTTTTGGTTGTGAAGCTTATGCTCACGTGCCTAAAAATCTTCGACAGAAGTTAGAGCCAAAGTCACACAAATGTATTTTCATTGGATATGGTGCAGATGGAGAAATGGGATATCGTCTCTGGCACTCGGAATCTCGTCGAGTCAACCGTAGTTTAGATGTGATATTCAACGAGTCGAAGATGCATAAATAACCTATCAAGGGAAAAGAGATTCAGAGAGTTACTTTTGAGGATGTTGCCTTAGAGACAATAAAATCAACTCAGTAGGCTAGTGATGTACCTTCCACTAGCAATTCTCCAGAGGGAGCGGATAGCAATGGTCAAGGAGTGAGACGGTCTACTAGAGTCTCTCGTCCACCTGCGCGTTTTGAGCAGGTCTTGATTACATCGCGTTGACCGATTGTGGTGAGCCAAGATGCTACCAAGAAGCCATGATGACGGATGATGTGGTGAAGTGGGAGCAGGTTATGCAATTTGAGTATAATTTGATTTTGGCTAATGACACTTAGGACTTGGTAGAACTGCCAAATGATGCAAAATCTTTACCTTGCAAATGGGTTTACAAGAAGAAATTTACCTCAGGTTATCCAAATTCAAAGTACAAGGCTAGACTTGTAGCCAAAGGGTTCAAACAACAAAAGGGAGTTGATTTTTATGAAATCGTTTTGCCTGTGGGTCAAGATAACAACACTTACAACCATATTTGGTCTTGTAGCAATTGAGGACATGGAACTTGTCCAAATGGATGTGAAGACATCATTTCTTTATGGGGATCTCGATGAGGATGTTTACATGCAGCAGTTTGAAGGGTTTTTTCAAGAGCACGCATATCGTGAGGAGCTAGTATGTAAGCTCAAAAAGGCACTTTATGGATTAAAGCAGGTTTAAAGGCAGTGGTATCATAAATTTGATGCATGTATGAGGTCTCAAGGATATAAAAGGAGCGAAGAGGATCACTGCTTTTACACAAGAAAGCTAGATGATGGCTCTATGGTCATTCTAGTTTTGTATGTTGATGACATGCTTATAGCTGGGAAATCCATTGCAGAAATTGCCAACTTGAAGAAAACACTTAGCAATAATTTTGCAATGAAAGATTTGGGGGATGCTACACACTTTCTTGGCATGCGAATCAAAAGAGATCGCAAACGTTGTATTCTTGAGTTATCTCAGGAAATATACATTGAGAAAGTTTTGCAGCGTTTCAATAGTAGGGGAGGAAAGCAATGAGTACCCCAATGCAGGCATTCTTGAAACTCAGCAAGGAAGATGCACCCAAATCTGATGCTGAGTGAACTGAAATGGCTAAGGTACCATATTATTTTGTAGTGGGCAGTCTCATGTTTGATATGGTGGCCACAAGACTATACATTGCTTTTGCATTGGGAGTGGTGAGCCGAAGTATGGAAAATCCTTGCAGCATGCATTTGGAAGCAGTGAAGCACATTCTTAGGTACCTCAAAGGTACGATCAAAAGGTGCTTACGCTTAGGGAACAGTGATGCATCCATCATGGGTTATGTGGATGCAGACTATGCGGGTTGTGTCGACAATAGGAGTCCCACATCTGGCTATGTCTTCATTTTGCTGGAGCAGCAGTATCTTGGAGGTCATGTCTGAGTCTATCCCTTATGGAAATTCAGTCACTTGTGCCAACAATGCCTCTTATCCGGTTCAGGGAGGTGGAAAGATTGTGCTTATTGTTGCAAATGGAATTTCTTTCACACTTGTTGATGCACTTTATGTACCTGTGATCAAGAAGAATCGTCTGTATCTGCACTTGCTAGACTTGGGCTTGTAGTCAAATTTGTGGATGACAGATGTACAGTTCATGATCTCAGTTTTGCTGATGAGAATTGTTGCATCTGGCCTTTTGTGTCGTGGGTTGTATAAGCTCACTTTGTAAGACAAGTGTGGACAAAATTTTGCAAATGCAATTGCAGATTCAATGGCTATTTCAGATGCAAAACTTTGGCATGCACGTTTTGGGCATCTAAACTTTGCTAGTTTGCTGCGTTTGCAGAAACCTGATATGGCTTCTTCTTTACCGCCTCTTGAAGCACCTGTCAAACACGTTTGTGAAGGCTGTATTTTGGGTAAAATGCAGCGTTCTATGTTTCCAAAGGATGGTTCAGTTAGGGCCACATGCACGTTGTAGCTTGTATGATAGTGATGTTTGTGGGCCCATGCAAACTCCGTCCTTGGGAAATTACCTATACTTCATGACTTTCATTGATGATTACTCCAGGCATGCATGGGTATTTCCGCTTAAAGCAAAGTCCAAAGTTGATATGTGCTTCAAACAATTTCTGTCTATGGCTGAAAATGTATCAAAATGTACTATGGTCACCCTCTGTTCGGATTTAGGGGGAGAGTATATGTCTCATGAATTTAATGCATTTCTGGCTAGTCGTGGGATAAAACACCAATGTACAATGCCTTATAAAACTCAGTAAAATGGTGTTGCTGAGAGGAAAAACAGGTCACTTATGGAAATGGCATGATGTATGGTCAAAAGTCAAGCTTTGCTGCATTCTTTTTTGCTTGAGGCCATCATGTGTGCCACTTATGTACTTAACATGTGTCCTACAAAAGCCTTGCAGTATATTACTCCATATGAATCATGACATGATAGAAAGCCTTCTATAGAGAACATGTGTGTTTTTAGCTGTTTGGCATATGCTTTGGTGACACAAACACACTGCAGAAAATTCGATGATAAGGTTGTCAAATGTATTTTTGTTGGTTATAGTGCTGAAAGCAAAGGTTACAGGTTGTATCATCCGAAACAAAGCGTATTCTAGTTTCACGAGATGCAGTGTTTGTGGAAGATTCTGTTCAGTCCTTGCTGTCATGTACTGGAGACAGTAATGTAAGCTCACAGGACATTTATGACACTTTGTTGCCTCTGTTCAGTGGGGGAAGTTCGAATGTAAATTCCAATGAGGAAAATGTACAACCTATGGGGGTTTTCAAAAATTTTACAGATCAGCCTATTACTGATGCAGATATACATGATATACTTGATGAGGAAAGGGCTGAAAATGAGCAGGCTAGAGGTATACCAAAATGGCTTGTGCACACTTTACGTGACAGTAAATTGGATGCACCTTTGTCTAGTCGTACTCGTTCAGGCTCTCACCATGCATCTTATGCATCATATTTTTATGCTTTGGCTGTGTCTATATTACATGATATTAAGGAACCTTTGTCTTTTGATGAAGCACAAAATTCAAAAAATTGGATGGCTGCCATGCAATCAAAAAAGGGTTATGCACAGCAAAAAGGCATAGATCATGAAGAGACTTTTGCTCCCACTTGTTGTATGATTATAGTAAATTTTCTATGTGCATTGGTAGCTCATTTTGGTTGGGATGTACATCAATCAGACATTGTTACTGCTTTCTTGAATGGTGACATATTTGAGGAAGTTTATGTAACACAGCCTCGTGGTTTTGTCTTGAAAGGACAAGAGGACAAAGTGTGCAGTATGTAAAAAGGCTTTGTATGGGTTGAAGCAATCTCCTCGTGCTTGGTATGAGAAAGCTGACAGTCATTGGTCAAATGAGGCTTTCATAACAGTCCAAGAGAAAGTACATTGTATGTAAAGCGTGAGGGTGATGTACTTCTCATTGTGGTTCTTTATGTAGATGGTTTGCTAATCACTGGACCAAATGAGAGACATATTACTGAATTTAAGGCTGATTTGAATGCTACTTTCAAGATGAAAGATTTGGGGCCATTGCATCATTACTTGGGCATACAGTTTAAGCAATGTGATGGCGGTATTGCTTTGTATCAAAAAAGTTACATAGAAACATTGCTATGTAAGTTTGTACTTGAGGATTGCAAACCTATTGCCACTCCCATGGAAACAAGTTTGAAGTCAAGTCTACATAATGCTGCTGATCCTGCTGATGACACTCTTTACAAAACTGCTATTGGCTGCCTCATTTATGTATGCAATACAAGGCCGGATATTAAGTTTGCTATCTCACAGGTCCGCAGATCTATGCATAGCCTAGGTTCTAAGCATTGACAGGCTTTCAAGAGGATTTTCCGCTACCTTAGTGGCACTTTAAATCTTGGCTTGTTTTATCCCAAGGGGGGATCATTGCCGCCAAACTTACATGCTTTTTTGGACTCAGATTGGGCTGGTTGTTTTGACACACGAGTGTCCACAAGTGGTTTTTGTTTCATGCTTGGAAGTTCATGTATATCATGGTTGAGCAAGAAGAAACCTACTGTGGCCACGTCTAGTTGTGAGGCTGAGTACAGGGAAATCTTCACAGCTACGGTTGACTGTGTATGGCTCAGATGCCTTATGACTGATTTGGGTGTTGGAGAGGACACTGCCAATACTATCTACACTGACAGTCAGAGTACATTGGAAGTTTCAAGGAACCCAATTTTTCATGCTTGCACTAAGCACATTGAGGTGCATTTCCACTGTGTCAGGGAGAGGCTCTCAGTAGGGGAGGTCAGCTTGGCTTATGTGCCAACACAAGACAACCTTGCAGTTTTTTTCACAAAGGCATTTTCTCGCGAGAAGCTTGAAGCTTTCCGCAAAGCTTAAGGCTTACTCCCCTTTGTGGACTGATCATGTCCTCAGATCATGGCACTTTCCTTTACTCATGTGCCAACTCTCGTTCACCGCATCACTCCACGGGGGGTTTGTTACCATATGCATGTGGTAGTGATGTCTGTGAACACACTAGGATTGCTCCCCCGTGCATTGTATGTACGCCCATCACTCTAGGGCTATCTATCTTTCCATTTCACAATAAGTAAGATACTCTTAGTTGTGTGCCTTGAGCTTCCTTTGTCTTCTCCAAGCTATGTGCGTTTCTCTGCAACCCTAATTACATTAATTATCTGTTTTTGATTCTCAATTAGGCATGTTGATAGGAGTCGTTGATGTTGTTGTACGCCTCTGTTCACTGTTGATATATGGGTTTTGACTCGGTTTATTGGAAAACTTAGGGATCCAAATCTTTTTAGTACCTTTTTATCTCCTTTGTTGACTTAGCCTTGCTCTAGATCTTGTTGAGTTCTTGAGATCTTCATGCAAGTGTGGTGTAGTTGCAGTTGGCTTGTGGTTGAATGGTAGCAAACCTTTGTATAAACTATGTAGAATCCTTGTCCAAGAGGAAGATTCTTTGAGATCCATCTCTGTTCTGTATCCTCTTGAGAGTTGTGGTAGACTTTAGCATCTTTCGATGTTGTTTTGTTGTATACCTGATTCTTAGGTATCCTAGGATATTGTCAAGGTTGATACCTAACGGGCCTTCTTTCTCGGGAGGGACTTGACGTTACTTCAAATGTTCTAACCTGCGGTTTTGGTACCCATATTTTTTTGTTACCTCTATAGTACTCTTGTTCCTTTAAGCTCCATTGTGATGCTATCCATCCCATGTGTTTGTCTTTCTGTGTCAATTTCTTGTCTTTAATCCAAACCAAAACAAACACTTGCTTGACTATCTTTTGCTTTCTTGAGTACTTTGGCTGAAATATCTTTTCTTTTCTGGGTGTCTCCTTAGAGGTTACAATTGGGTCAGCAATTGACTTAAAGTTTTTAAATTTTGACTTGCTTGAAGAAGCTGGTCCATGAGGGTTCTTTGATGTAGAGGCATATGATGTTACACCTTCTTTGATAATCGGTGGAAGGTCCACTTTAACTTTACCTTTGTTTCGTAACTCTGAATCTAGCATTAACGATCTCTGTAATTGTTGCTTGATACCTTTTGGAGAAGAGAGTATTAGCATTTTCTTTTCTTTGTAGGACTTGAGTTGGTCTAACCACTGATGTCCAAGGATGACATCTGCAAGCATTTCCTTTGAAAACTTCACCTAAAACTTTACTTGCTCTTCATGGTGTTGGATGCTAAGGGTAGCAACCATTTCTTCTGGACTTGTATACATACCTAGCATTGTTTTGATATCATGCTTGCATGGAGTGATATGGAGGGGGCCTTTAGATGTTCTCAGCAATCATATTGCACTTTGCTTCTTTATCTAATAGAGAATTGCATCTCACACTTGCTCGTTTTGTACTGCTAAGAACTATAGCTATTCTCATTGCTGGCTCTATTGAAGATCTCTGTCCTGCTTTTGCCATAGTCTCATATTGATCTAGCTGTGTCTCTATGAAAGGTGACTTGAGACTTTGTGTTCCACTCTGACTTACATAGGTTGATTCGACTGGCAATGTCTGGATCTTTGGACTTCCTATTGCTGCCTAACTTTTTACAACCCCGTTCTTCTTAGCTTCTGGCTTTGGTGGCATTCTCGGCTCAATAGCTTTCGTTGGCTACTACTCTCGCTATTTGGGAGGACAGGTAGAGGGTCTTCATCCTCTTTCCGTACAGCTCATCCTGAAGAAGCTCTCCACCATGGGTGAAACCCAGTGGGCTGGAGAAAAGTTACAACTAAATGGAGTGGAGTCAATGCAATGCACTGACTATAGTAATTATCTGCAGTTGCTGCTAGCCAAAAGACTGGGAGTAGTCAGAGGCGTCGCCATCACCCCGTGCGTGCTGAGCGACGAAGGAAAAGTAGAGCCTACGAGAGGCGACGACCTCCTGTGGATGTGCCGACTGATCAACACCAATATGGTAAGAGTATAAGTAGGTGCTCCACCCTCTGTGCATGATGAAAAACGGGTCGACAGCATTCCCATTTAGATTTGTGCTAAGAGAAATCCTTAGCTCCCCAAACCCAATCATTCTCCCCATATTGGATTACCACCACTCCTTCAATGTTTCCATCTTTATCCTGTTTTAATCTATCTACCCAACCCTGTAAAAAGCCGCTATGAGCCGCTACTGTCACTAAATCTATTAAAAAAAAAAAAAGTTTGTAATTTCCTTAGTCACTACCATGGCAAGTGTTTCTTCCCCGACGTTAGTGGGAAGAAGGGAGAAGACGTCACCACCAACTTTCTGGATGATTTTGACATCACTTGTGTGGTTCCCAACAAGGATGACGACGCCTCACGGCTACGAATTTTTCCTCTACTGATGCAAGTAGTGGCCAAGTCTTGGTACAATGCTTTGCCCCAAGCTACCAAAAATACATGGGATGTATTACGTGCTGCCTTTGTGAAGAGGTTTGGTGGAGGCACAACCTCAGAAAAGCTATGGCAGCTATTGACGGAATTAAAGCAGGGAGGTCTGCTAGAGTATGCCACCTACGAGTCCAAGTTTGTGGATTTGTGGGAGAAATGGGTTGCCTCAGTGGAGGAAGGTGAAGGAGTGCCTAATTTCCTAAAGAAGGACCGTTTTGTTACTGGCATGTGGTCTCCGTTTAAGGAGAAGGTGAAGGGCGGATTTCCTGCAACATATGAGTTGGCAATGGAAGTAGCCCACCTTAAAGACAAGAAGCTGCACATGCAAGCAAGATTCAATGAGTTACAGGAATCAAGATCCTACGACTGTTTTGGTCAAAGTATATGCTTGTTTGGTTACAACATCGAAGCTTGATTTCCGATGGAGGGGAGTTTGTCTCTGAGAAGATTTCTGGGTTCACTTGGGTAGTATCCTTTAGTTCTAGAGAGGTTGAGCTATATAAATACGTTCCTGTGAAATGAACCATCCTTTTTTATCTACATAGTGTGCTGGTATGTGGGCCGTTCAAACATTGGTTAATCCTTTTTGTACAGTTTCCCTTTTTGGTCTACATAGTGTGCATATGAATTATGTGTACCATACAAAGCTAGCATCATTCTGTTTGATGTGTCCCTTAGACTCGTGAATGATTGCACAATTGTGGCAGTGGATGCAGAATCATTTGCAAATTTAACAGTCTTTTCATCATTCGGTGATATTTGGACACCTTGACCAAATTCATGCAAGAACTTGTTGTTCAAAGAGTAAATTTTAAGCTTTTCATGTGTCTGTGCATCTTCATGCTAATTTTGAACTTGCAGTGCTTTTATTGGTGCTTCTAATGGTAATGCAGAATCATCTCATTGCATTCAATTTGTTATGTGTGTTGCTTGGCAGTTGATGTGTCCTTGTTGTGAGGATTTCTTGGACAATCTTCGTCCACCTTTTCGTCCACCATTTGAGCAATATGCCATGACTCGTGGTATTTCAAATGGTTCCATCATGTTGGGCTCTTGCTGAGAAGCTTCTGTTTCTATGCTTGCTAAATTGTGAGCATTTTCTTTTAAAACACTGAGCATCAAGTTGTAGAATGCTCCATCTTGATCTTTGTACCGTCTTTGGATTGGTTCTCCAATTAGACTGGCTTCTATTAATTGATCTGTTGAATCTTGCAATTCTGGTTCTTGATTATAGATCTGACCACTGTAATCCATGTACAATGACCCTGATTGCATATGCACCAGCTGTATGTTTTGCTGGCTTGTGCAGATTTTTGGATAAACACTTGGGTTAATTTTCTGAACTTCTATCTGCACTTCATCTTTGAGCTTGCAATAACTGGCTCCACTGAACTCTGATCAATAGGATCGTGGCTCATGTGTTGCTTTTACTGCTCATCAAGTATTTATGGCCTTCTGAATCTGCATATAATACTTTATCTGCATTGTAGCCATATAGGTGTAAAATCTAGTTTGTTGCACTTGTACATGTGTTGTCACTGCTACTAGCTTGCTCTATTGTACTTGAACTCTCAGCTCGACTTGAGTCTATATCGGCTTGTTTTGAAAAAAAAAGTCTCCTACCAGATTTTGGTATCGATTAGCAGAATTTCTCCTGCTTGGTTTTGATAAAACTGCTTGTGGCAAAGCACTTTTGCAGTTGACTGCTCTTCAGACTCACAAGAGTTGATTAACTGTACCTTGAAAGTTTTAGAATTGATCTAGGCCCTGAATAGCATAATCTACTATCCACCGTGATTTGTGCCCCTATTCGTCCAGCTAGAAGCTAATTTGCAATGCAATTATTGCACTAGCCATTTCTAGTATGCAAAATTTAAAATGTGCCTGCCCCTCAAACGGCTTTGAGTTGACTATTTTCCTGCTTTTTTCGACCGCTTTTCTGCTGTCTTGTAAGGTTTCCAGTTTCCGAAACCTTCAAAATTGTACTAAGCTTGAAAAACTTAATGGAAAATGCTATTGTAGGACTCCAAAGACTAATTATTTTGGTATTTTTGGATTTATAAGCAGAGCTTTACTATGTCTAGAAATTTTCAGAATCTGATTCCGATAAAAACAGGAACAGTTACGGGACCTGGAAAATTACCATGAAAATTTAATTAATAAACAAAAATTGAATGGTTTCATTTTAATCATTAGCAAAAGACTTCTTTACACTAAGGTTCTAGAGTTAAATAGGAAATTCCAAATTTCATCATGGAAAATCTGCAAAAATCAAACAGGCAAATTCTGGAAGGTATGGGGTGAGTATGGAAGCTGTGGAAATTGGCCAGAAGCAGTGATGGCTGAAAAATGCGCCATTTTTAAGCTGGGGGGCTTCTTGGACTAGTGTGAAGCTGCCAAAAGCTGCCAGATGCTCAGAAAAACCTATAAATAGGACCATTCTCTTCATATCTTGTCAGACTCGGAGCCTTGCTACTCTCTCTCTCATCTAGAGAGAACACTACGCAGAAATCATTAGAGTTTAATCTCTAATTGATTAACCCTAACGGTAATTAACCTAATCCTTCTTAATTAGCAAGGTTACATTAAGATAAATTGTTAATAAATCAAAGATTAGGCCTATGCATGCTCCTTAAACCTCTTTAAATTAATTAATCTCTGCTGATAACTGTAATTAAGCTTAGTAATATTAAGCTAATTAATTATCCTATCATATTATGGCTGAAATTAGCGAAATTAACCATGAATTAATGATAAATATATTAATTAAGCTTAGATTAAGATGAGGTAATTATCAGAGTTGCATTAGACAGTCATTAAGCTAGGAAAATTATCCTATAATTGTTTGAGTAATTTTCCTAATTAATTATGCAGAATTACTCTGTTTTTGAGCTATTTAAATAGGGGAAATTAGTAAATTGATTTCAATTGCTATAATATATTTATCAGTGGTTAATTGGTTGCTAAGGAACCCGTGATAATTAGGAAAAACTCAGATAATGAATCTAGCTAATTAATTATGCAGAATTACTCTGTTTTTTGAGCTATTTAAATAGGGGAAATTAGTAAATTGATTTCAATTGCTATAATATATTTATCAGTGGTTAATTCGGTGCTAAGAAACCTGTGATAATTAGAAAAAGCTCAGATAATGAATCTAGCTAATTAATTAGGTAGAATTACTCTGTTTTTTGACCAATTTAAATAGGGGAAATTAGTAAATTGATTTCAATCGCTAAAATATATTTATCAGTGGTTAATTAGGTGTTAAGGAACCTGTGATAATTTGGAAAAGCTCAGATAATGAATTTAGCTAATTAATTATGCAAAATTACTCTATTTTTTTGAGCTATTTAAATAGGGGAAATTAGTAAATTGATTTCAATCGAATCGAGAACTTTGTCAAAGGTTTATTAGACCTCAAGTAACCTGTGATAATTATGCTACCTTTAGGAAATTAGTTTAATGATATATTCCAGTAAAATTACTCCAATTTTGGGAAAAATAAAAAAGGGAAATATAGTAAAGTAAATAGAAAACCTTTGATATCAATATCAGAGAAGGAATAGACCTTGGAAAATCTATTATAATTATCCTAACCTTAGATAAATAGTTTAGGTACATATTTTGGTCAAAAGTAACCAATTTTGTATATAATGGATAAGAAAACTGAAGAAATAAAATTATCTAAGCACCAAAGAATTAAACGAGGTCCAAAACCCTTATTTTTGGATAAACAAGGAAAAATAAATGTTATTCAACAAATATTCTAATGGATTAAGTCTTTTTATAAGGCCGTCGAGATGGCCCCCAAGAGAACCAGGGGAAACCCATTGACGGAAGATGAAGATACTAGTAACAAACGCAACAAAGCCAATAACGACCATGAAGCAGGGCCTAGCCATAGGCCCACAGAGGAGAGTTTACAGGCACCTGGCCCATAGCAGATGGACGACCAGTCCCAGGTGGTTTTCAATTATGCTATTAATAAGCTTTTAGGATTCAATTTAAGTTAAGCATTGCATACGAAGGTTTAAGAAGGAAAACACTGGCTGAAAAAGGAAGGTAACTTCCACGAAACCCACGATCAATGAGTGTAATTAGGAAAGGAATGATTGGGTTATTACTGGTTGAAATAGGAAGGAAATGTTTGACCATCCTTGAGACAACTTGTCTCAAGACACCTCTGATTCCTTGGAAATATTATTACTCCAGGTAATGAGTAATGATGGAGATACCATCATGGAGGAGTCGGTTACCTCTGCACGTGTGGAGTCTTTACCCCGTGCTTGTTTATGTTTATGGATAGTACTTTTAAGTTTATCCTAGAGGAACCGCCCGGTTGTATGGGCAACTGGTTTTTGGGCGTATGGGCGCCCGGACTTTGGGTGAAGACTTTTTCCACCCCGGTTATATAAATAAGGAATGGGTGTCGTTTTTCACCCTTGTATAGGTGGTCTTGAGACAAGTTAGTACTGGTCAGTGATACTTTAAAATGACAGTACCTTGTCTTAAGTATAAAGATGTCTGTTTTCTGAAAGAATGCTTTCAATGCTGTCTTCAAGGAATTACTGTGATGGAACATTAAAAGAAACCATTATTTTAAATGTTAAAACAATGTAATAATAAGAAAAAAAATAAAATAAAAAAAATCATGTGTGAGTGCGGGGTGGTAAGTGGGGATTGACTCAGGTTGTCAATCATGGACGGGTGGACCTGATTAGTCAGGTAACTATCCATTCCCGCGCACTAAAACGTGTAGAAACTTCACTTGGATGAGGAATCCACCAACGGCTGTGCCCTCACATATGTTAGAGGGAAAAAAGCGTTGGTTAAGAAGACCTTAATCTAAAGGATGAAGATTTAGGGCCGGAAATGTTGTTTTGGGTCCCGTTTCCATTGCGAGACAGGACTAGGTCTCTTCTAGGGCTATAAACCTAAACCATTGCCAATGGTAAGGGTGAATTCCCTGGAATTTTTCTTGTTAAGGACTTCGACTTTAGTAGGCCTAGAGACCTGTCAACGGTTCCATCCCGCTTTTGGGTGTCGGCGGGTTTGGAGATCTTACAAGTGGTATCAGAGCATGGTTTAATAAGGTCCTGACCTTAGAAGGGTAAAAGTTGGGAAATAGGCATAAGTTGTATTGCACTTTTAATTATAGTATATTGTGGAATGAGAATTTCCCTATCAATACAGGAAATTATCCGCCAAGCTTACCAAAAGTTTGTGATTTTCAACATCATGTTCGAGGCTGCTTGCAGCTCCAACAACTTTGTACTTCGCAAGAGCATCATGCAATTGTTAGATTTAATGTTTTCCCCTCCTCCTACATGGGGAATCAGCTGGTCACAGTTTGGCGGAATTTTCCTGATTGATGTGGGACAGTTAGAGGGGTTGACACTCAATCTAAAAAGACTCAAGTGGGCAGAAACACTTCGGACCATCGAAGTTTTCTTCTTTAGTGGGACTGAAGATCCAGATCAAACCATTGTGGTAGATGGGGTAGAAGTGTTACAAAATCAGTGGGTCTATGATCAGGTAGCCACAGTAATATACCCAGGTAGGATTAGGCCCATGAGGGTAGGCCCAAGGTTTAGGGGACCAAAAGACGTCATCTTTTTTGATCCCCTGTCAGACCCACCAGTGGTAAAGAGGTTGTTGATTTAGTGAATCACACATTGTATATAACATAAGTCCATCTTGTATATAGTATGAGCCCATCTTGTACATAGTATGAGTCAGTGTTGTATCAACCTTTGTATATACCATGGTTTTATGACATGCTTGTGTAGTTAAATTGAAACGATGTTAATGATTGTCAGATTTCTGTTTTTAGTATGTTAAAAAGTATACACATTAGAGAGCTGCATGACAAAACAAAAGTAGTATAAACACTAAAACCTCTTCATTAATTACAAACCCAGGGAATTGCCAAAAGTCTCTATACTCCCACCCAGGAAAAGAAACTACTGTTAAAACAAGTTCAACTCCCAACTTTCAAGGGAGAACGAACCAATTTAGAGCGTGATGCCGAAGCATGGCTCGACGCCATGGATGATTATTTCTTGGCAGCAGGAACTGCTTCAGAGAATCAAGCAATGTTAGGAATGTTCCGGCTCACCGGAGACGCCAAACTTTGGTGGAAACAATACTGTAGAGATAATCCTTCCATTAGTCCCTCTTGGGAAAGAATGAAGCAGGCAGTGAAAGAAAGATATCTTCCTCCAGCTCACCAAGCTATCAAGATGAATGAGTTCTTTGCCCTCAAACAGTTAGGGCTTACTTTGGAAGAGTATTATACCAAATATGTGTCTTTACGACGTTATGCCCCACCAATGACTATGGAACAACAGATTGCTCGTTTTTGTCAGGGTTTAAACAAACCCTTGAGTAACCGGCTGGAAGCTATGAGACCCACTTCTATTCAAGATGCTCTTCTAAGAGCTAAACCACTTGCAGCGGAAGGAAACCCTCCTGCCAGAAACTATTACAACTACAATAACTCTAGAGGAAGAGCAAGGGGAAATTATAATCAAGGAGGTCAGCGAAGGGCAGTGTCAGCTGCAGCCAATATAGAGTAGACTTTTCCCAACATCAGATGCTATGGATGCAATAGAATGGGACACTACAAAAGCCAATGTCCTAAGGGACAAAATCCTCAAACGGCTACCGGAGCCCCTTCTCAGACGCAAATAGGACAAGGGAATAATCAAAGAGGTAGAGGCAATGGAGGATGAGGCAGAGGAAGAGGTAGAGGAGCCAGAACTTATGCTGCATTAGGAGAACCTACATTGCAGGATGAGGAAGATGAAAGAGCTACTATTTTTGCTGCCATTGATAATCCTGGAGCTCGACAACAGTACGCTGTCATCCAAACCACTGCAAACAGAGAAGGTGAACAATTTGAACTACTTATAGATTGTGGCAGCACACACTCTTTTCTCTCCCCTAAATGTTTAAGAAAACTTAAATTGAACCAATATCCTACCAAGAAATTATTAGTAGAATTAGCAAATGGGAAAGAGGTTCTATCTCAATTTACAGCTGGGAAAGTTGAGTTTGAACTAGGGGGAACCCTGACTTCATCCTACTTCCGAACTCTTCCAGTAGGAATCTATGATGGTATCCTAGGAATGGATTGGCTAATCAAAAATCAAGCCCAAATTCACTGTGCTCAAGGGAACATAACATTCAAAAATCACTTAGGTGAAGAAACCTTAGTACAGGGATTAAATGGGAAACCTAAGGCTCATATAGTCAAGGCTAGCTGACTTCTGAAGGGGTTACGAAAAGGGCAACAGATCTTTGTAGTAAAACTTAACAAGGCAGATGATTCAATGGACAACCCAATTCCAGAATGGCTTAAAGAATTTTCGGATATATTTCCGGAAGATCTTTCGAATTTACCTCCTCCCAGAGATATAGACCACGAAATTGAAACCTTCCCAGGTAGTGAACCAATTTCAAGAAGACCCTACAAAATGTCCCTCCCTGAAGCTATTGAATTAAAAGAACAGCTTCGTCAGCTTATTGAGCAGGGATTCATAAGACCAAGCATTTCACCTTGGGGAGCACCTGTTCTATTCCAAAAGAAGAAGGACGGATCCTTACGTCTCTGCATTGATTATAGGGGGCTGAACCAGGTATCAGTAAAGAATAAGTACCCTATTCCTCACATCGATGAATTGCTTGACAGGTTACATGGAGCCAAGGTGTTCACAAAAATTGATCTCAGATCAGGTTACCACCAAATCCGGATTAAGGAGGCAGATATTTACAAAACTGCTTTCAACACCCGGTATGGGCATTATGAATTCATAGTGATGCCTTTTGGCCTTACTAATGCTCCAGCCACTTTTAACCGTCTCATGCAAGATATATTCAGAGAATATCTGGATGACTTTGTGTTGGTGTTTTTCGATGATATTCTGGTATATTCTGAGGATGAAAAAGATCATGAAGACCATGTACATAAAGTACTCCATCTTCTACGCCAACATCAATTATACGCCAAGATGAGTAAATGTGTGTTCTCCACACCAGAAGTTAGTTATCTTGGTTTTATAATCAATCCTGAAGGAATTTCAGTAGACCCCGCAAAGGTTAAAGATATAATAGATTGGCCACAACCCAAAACAGTCAGTGAGATTAGAGGATTTTTGGGCATTACAGGATGGTATAAAATCTTTGTCAAAGATTATGCAGTTATCGCCGCTCCCCTGACGCAGCTACTTAAAAAGACAGCCAAACTTACATGGGGGAAAGAACAGGAAGATTGTTTCTTCAAGCTAAAACAAAATCTCACATCAGCTCCCGTACTCAAACTTCCTGACTTCACTCAAGAGTTTGAAGTAGTAACAGATGCCAGCGGTCTTGCTATAGGAGGAGTCTTAAACCAAGAAGGTAGACCAGTCGCCTTTACTTCACGAAAATTAAGAATCCACGAGGTGAACTATCCAACTCATGATTTGGAACTTCTCGCTGTCATCCATGCTCTAAAACTATGGAGGCATTACCTTCTAGGAAGAAAATTTCAATTAATCACCGATCATCAGAGTTTAAAATGGATTTTCTCACAAGCAACACTCAACATGAGGCAGAGAAGATGGATTGAACTGTTACAGGAATATGACTTTGAGATAAAGTATAAACCAGGGAAAGAGAATGTGGTTGCTGACGCTCTTAGCCGTAAGGTTTTTCTTGGGGCTATTTCCACAATTGACAATCCCATCCTCTACAAGGTTAAAGAAGCTTCCCTGGAAGATAAGGATTATCAAAAACTTTTACAGGTTATCAATCAACCGGATCTAAAAGAAAAAGAGAAAGACAAGATCAAGGATTATTCACTTGAAGAGGGGCTTCTCTATTATAAGTATCGGCTTTACATTCCTAAAAATACAACGTTAAAGGATTTAATCCTTTATGAAGGACATAATGCTCCAATTGCCGGCCATCCCGGCTATGCAAAGACCCTTAATACCATAAGGAAAAGCTATTTCTGGCCACGAATGAAAGGAGATATACTTCGCTACATCAGACAATGTCTTTCCTGTCAAAGGATTAAGGCTGAACGAGTCATGATGCCAGGAAAACTTCAACCTTTGGACATTCCTCAAATGAAGTGGGAACTCATAAGCATGGATTTTGTAACAGGACTTCCCACTGTTCAAGGGGGTTATGACTCCATTATGGTGGTAGTAGATATGTTGACTAAAGTCTCCCACTTGATGCCTGTAAAAACAACTTATACCGCATCAGACATAAGTCGTCTCTTTATCAAAGAAATCTTCAGATTGCACGGGCTTCCTAAGAGAATAGTCAGTGATAGAGATGCAAAATTCACCTCAAAATTCTGGAAAGCTTTATTTGAATCATTAGGAACTAAGTTATGTTTTAGTACATCCTATCACCCCCAGACAGACGGCCAGACAGAAAGAGTAAACCAAGTCATTGAAGACATCCTTAGAGCCTATTGTGGCAGAGAACCCCGGAAATGGATCCAATTTCTTCCTTTGGTGGAATTCGCCTATAACTCCGCTTTTCATCAAAGCATTGGGATGTCCCCATTCAATGCTCTTTATGGGCATGAATGCATATCACCCCTAAATTTTTCCGACCCTACTACAAGGGTAGAAGCTTCAAAACAGATGTTAGAGGAAATGGATGCCCAAAGTAAAGCCATAAGGCAAGACATTCAGGCAGCCAAAGATCGCCAGAAACAATATGCTGATAAAAAACGGTCTGATCAGGTTTTCAAACAAGGAGATAAAGTGTTTCTAAGGGTTCGGCCAAAAAGAAGCACTCTATCCTTGGGAAAATACAAAAAACTAAGCCCCAGATATTGTGGACCATATGAAGTGATTAAAGTAATCAGTGATCAAGCTTATAAACTAAAATTACCTGAGCATCTCAAGGTCCATAATGTCTTCCATATCAGTCTTCTAAAACCTTACATCCCAAATCCAAATCATACCCTAGATGACGAACAAATTGTGATGCAAAAGCAAGGAATTCTTGAACTCCAACCAGATTGTATTCTCGATACCAGGGAAAGGAGTTTAAGAAACAGGGTTATCAAAGAATATTTGGTCAAATGGAAGGACTACCCTACACAGGATGCCACTTGGGAGGATGAAGTATCCCTTCACAAGGATTTTCCTAATTTCGGTTGAGATGAGGACATCTCAAATCCTTAAGTTGGGGTGATTGTAAGGTTTCCAGCTTCCGAAACCTTCAAAATTGTACTAAGCTTGAAAAACTTAATGGAAAATGCTATTGCAGGACTCCAAAGACTAATTATTTTGGTATTTTTGGATTTATAAGCAGAGCTTTACTATGTCTAGAAATTTTCAGAATCTGATCCCGATAAAAACAGGAACAGTTACGGGACCTGGAAAATTACCATGAAAATTTAATTAATAAACAAAAATTGAATGGTTTCATTTTAATCATTAGCAAAAGACTTCTTTACACTAAGGTTCTAGAGTTAAATAGGAAATTCCAAATTTCATCATGGAAAATCTGCAAAAATCAAACAGGCAAATTCTGGAAGGTATGGGGTGAGTATGGAAGCTGTGGAAATTGGCCAGAAGCAGTGATGGCTGAAAAATGCGCCATTTTTAAGCTGGGGGGCTTCTTGGACTAGTGTGAAGCTGCCAAAAGCTGCCAGATGCTCAGAAAAACCTATAAATAGGACCATTCTCTTCATATCTTGTCAGACTCGGAGCCTTGCTACTCTCTCTCTCATCTAGAGAGAACACTACGCAGAAATCATTAGAGTTTAATCTCTAATTGATTAACCCTAACGGTAATTAACCTAATCCTTCTTAATTAGCAAGGTTACATTAAGATAAATTGTTAATAAATCAAAGATTAGGCCTATGCATGCTCCTTAAACCTCTTTAAATTAATTAATCTCTGCTGATAACTGTAATTAAGCTTAGTAATATTAAGCTAATTAATTATCCTATCATATTATGGCTGAAATTAGCGAAATTAACCATGAATTAATGATAAATATATTAATTAAGCTTAGATTAAGATGAGGTAATTATCAGAGTTGCATTAGACAGTCATTAAGCTAGGAAAATTATCCTATAATTTTTTGAGTAATTTTCCTAATTAATTATGCAGAATTACTCTGTTTTTGAGCTATTTAAATAGGGGAAATTAGTAAATTGATTTCAATTGCTATAATATATTTATCAGTGGTTAATTGGTTGCTAAGGAACCCGTGATAATTAGGAAAAACACAGATAATGAATCTAGCTAATTAATTATGCAGAATTACTCTGTTTTTTGAGCTATTTAAATAGGGGAAATTAGTAAATTGATTTCAATTGCTATAATATATTTATCAGTGGTTAATTGGGTACTAAGGAACCCGTGATAATTAGGAAAAGCTCAGATAATGAATCTAGCTAATTAATTAGGTAGAATTACTCTGTTTTTTGACCAATTTAAATAGGGGAAATTAGTAAATTGATTTTAATCGCTATAATATATTTATCAGTGGTTAATTGGGTGTTAAGGAACCTGTGATAATTTGGAAAAGCTCAGATAATGAATTTAGCTAATTAATTATGCAAAATTACTCTATTTTTTTGAGCTATTTAAATAGGGGAAATTAGTAAATTGATTTCAATCGAATCGAGAACTTTGTCAAAGGTTTATTAGACCTCAAGGAACCTGTGATAATTATGCTACCTTTAGGAAATTAGTTTAATGATATATTCCAGTAAAATTACTCCAATTTTGGGAAAAATAAAAAAGGGAAATATAGTAAAGTAAATAGAAAACCTTTGATATCAATATCAGAGAAGGAATAGACCTTGGAAAATCTATTATAATTATCCTAACCTTAGATAAATAGTTTAGGTACATATTTTGGTCAAAAGTAACCAATTTTGTATATAATGGATAAGAAAACTGAAGAAATAAAATTATCTAAGCACCTAAGAATTAAACGAGGTCCAAAACCCTTATTTTTGGATAAACAAGGAAAAATAAATGTTATTCAACAAATCCTCTAATGGATTAAGTCTTTTTATAAGGCCGCCGAGATGGCCCCCAAGAGAACCAGGGGAAACCCATTGACGGAAGATGAAGATACTAGTAACAAACGCAACAAAGCCAATAACGACCATGAAGCAGGGCCTAGCCATAGGCCCACAGAGGAGAGTTTACAGGCACCTGGCCCACAGCAGATGGACGACCAGTCCCAGGTGGTTTTCAATTATGCTATTAATAAGCTTTTAGGATTCAATTTAAGTTAAGCATTGCATACGAAGGTTTAAGAAGGAAAACACTGGCTGAAAAAGGAAGGTAACTTCCACGAAACCCACGATCAATGAGTGTAATTAGGAAAGGAATGATTGGGTTATTACTGGTTGAAATAGGAAGGAAATGTTTGACCATCCTTAAGACAACTTGTCTCAAGACACCTCTGATTCCTTGGAAATATTTTTACTCCAGGTAATGAGTAATGATGGAGATACCATCATGGAGGAGTCGGTTACCTCTGCACGTGTGGAGTCTTTACCCCGTGCTTGTTTATGTTTATGGATAGTACTTTTAAGTTTATCCTAGAGGAACCGCCCGGTTGTATGGGCAACTGGTTTTTGGGCGTATGGGCGCCCGGACTTTGGGTGAAGACTTTTTCCACCCCGGTTATATAAATAGGGAATGGGTGTCGTTTTTCACCCTTGTATAGGTGGTCTTGAGACAAGTTAGTACTGGTCAGTGATACTTTAAAATGACAGTACCTTGTCTTAAGTATAAAGATGTCTATTTTCTGAAAGAATTCTTTCAATGCTGTCTTCAAGGAATTACTGTGATGGAACATTAAAAGAAACCATTATTTTAAATGTTAAAACAATGTAATAATAAGAAAAAAATTAAAAAATTAAAAAAAAATAAAAAAAATCATGTGTGAGTGCGGGGTGGTAAGTGGGGATTGACTCAGGTTGTCAATCATGGACGGGTGGACCTGATTAGTCAGGTAACTATCCATTCCCGCGCACTAAAACGTGTAGAAACTTCACTTGGATGAGGAATCCACCAACGGCTGTGCCCTCACATATGTTAGAGGGAAAAAAGCGTTGGTTAAGAAGACCTTAATCTAAAGGATGAAGATTTAGGGCCGGAAATGTTGTTTTGGGTCCCGTTTCCATTGCGAGACAGGACTAGGTCTCTTCTAGGGCTATAAACCTAAACCATTGCCAATGGTAAGGGTGAATTCCCTGGAATTTTTCTTGTTAAGGACTTCGACTTTAGTAGGCCTAGAGACCTGTCAACGGTTCCATCCCGCTTTTGGGTGTCGGCGGGTTTGGAGATCTTACATGTCTAGTTCGCTTTGTAGTGAGTGACTTTCTGGCTTTGCTTTTTTCGACTTGCTCGCTTTTGTGTTCTTTGCTCGGTGTGTGACTCTTTCGGCTTTGGTTTTTTACTTTTCTACATCTTTTTGGCTTTTTCGACGACTTCCTTTTAATTTTTATTAACTTTTAGTGAAATTTTGAAATTTCTAGTATTTTTATGATTTTGTTTTTGGAAAAGTTTTGATTTTTAAGAATTTTTTGTGAATTTTCTAATTTTCTGTGAATTTTAGAAATTTTATGGATTTTTTGAAGGTTCTATGATTTTTTTGATTTATTGTGTTTTTTCGGGACAATTTTGGATCTTTAATAAATTTCATGTGAGTTTTTATGAATTTTCTATATTTTTTGTGTATATTTTTTCTCTTTAATGACTTTTTTTTTATAAATGTTTGTGGTGAGTTTTTTCTTTTTTTTGAGATTTTCTAGTCCTTTCTAAAAAAAAATTATTGGATTTTTGAATTTTTAAAATTTATTTTAAAGGTATTTTGCGATTTTTGTAATTTTATTTATTTATTTTATTTTATTTTATTAAAAAAATAGTCTATTTTAATAAAGCCATACCTGACCACCTGACAACTGGCGGGTTTCTGAAGGCAGCAGATTTTGGTCAGCACTGATTGCAGGACCTGAGTGCGCAGTAGAGAGAGAGAGAAGACAGAGAGTGCCTGTGGCGCGCTAGAGACAGTGAGAGGGAGGCTCGCGTTGGCAACAAGATTGGCGGGGATGCGGGGAGGAGCAATGGAGGGAGAGTAAAGAGAGAGAGTGCTGGCCTGCGGGGCAGCTGGGGCGCTGACAACGGGGCACGAGGAGCGAGAGAGTCTGGGAGTGTGAGGGAGAGGTGAGAGATTACAAATAACTGCGATTTTAGTGAGAGAAAGAGAGAGTTAGAGAAGAGAGAGAGTGAGAGGGGGAGGTGAGAGATTGTAAATGAGCGGACATTTGGGAGAGGAGAGAGTAAGAAGAGAGAGAGAGAGAGGAGTGTGTGTTGGGGGTTCACCCGGAGAGAAAAGAAGAAGAGTATTTTAATGTCGATGAAAACTATCCCAACAGGCCGTAAAGATCAATCCACCACCGAGAAAAGTTTATGTGCTGCAAGGCAAGGCCGTTGAGCTCGAAAATCGGTTTTTTTATTATTGTTTTTTTAAACGTCCAAAAATGCCAAAAATAGGCCAAAAATTAGCCAAGAGCACAAAAATCATTCAAAAATCCCAAAAACTGTCAGAAATATCCAAAAGTTCCTAGGAAACTCTAGAAATCTCTAAAAATCATTGATAATCACAATCGAACATTTTTGACATGCAAAAGCACACCAAAAATAGCAGTTTTTATAAAAAACGCCAGATTCGACAAAATCATCAACCTGGCCCCCGAAAATAGTAAAATGGTCAAAATTTGGCGAACAAAAGCCCAAATGCGCTCGTAATCAAGCCGCAAACACACATTCAAAACAGCTCATAAAGATCGCAAGATATCAAATTTTATATGGAATAAAGCAAAAATTATTACTAAAAATTATCAAAAATTCACAAAAATTATCTGAAAAATTTCTACTTTTTTTTTTGAAAATTTGCCACACATAGAGGATTAGTGCAGCCAAATAAAACCACAAAAAGAACATCAATTCAATTTGCCAAATAATTTGATCAATAAAATCCAAAGTAGAAAATTAAATCGACAAAATTAGCGGCAAATTAGGTCAAAAATTGATGCATTTGAAGTGTGTAAATCCCTGTTTTGAGCTCAAAAATGCAGCAATTAACCATTACACACACCCAATATGCAATCAAAAATTGAATTAATCATGCATATTAAGCACTTTTTAAGCACACACACACACACACACACACACACACACACACACACAAATAATTGGTAGTTTCTACCAATCTTTAGATGCGCACACAAAAGGGTTAATATTGTCAAAATTGCCAAATCTCTAGTTGGACATGACCGCAACACAAATCAATTATCACAGTTGAAAAATCATTAAGCACACATTTATTTTTAGGTGCACAATCAAGGGCAAAATAGTACACACACACACACCTTAAACTACACATATACACACTCAATTAGGCACCCAATCAACAACGCATATTCACCAATTAGCAATTGAAACTTGTCAGTTTCATACACTACCAAATCTAGAAAATATATGCATTACGACAGCATGAAAACGAACAATTCAAAAATTTTCATAGCATCATCGCATCAACATTGCATTGCAATTAACATGGCATCAACATTACATTGTGTCATGGTGGAGTCTCTACACAATTCTACACATGTTTAGATTCTAGGGAGGTTGAGAATATCACCTTGATTACCTTTCCAATGAAGATTGATTGAACGGTTGAAATCTTCCATCCTTCGTAGCAAATTAGTGTGTAAGTTAGCAAAATTAGTGAAATTAGCAAGGAATTAGTGTGAAATTAGAGTGTGTAAACACACAATTGGCAAGATACGATGACAAATTAGGGAATTATGAACACATTGATTCATGCACACACACATCCAAAATCCACAAAAACATAAACACACAAGTGAGATTAGTGAGAAAACACATCCAATTATGCCACAATTACACTAGCGTAGGCCATTGTCTCCGACAAAGGTGCCAAATATTGGGGGTTCCCATCGTTGCATAGATCCAATGACCAACAAAATTATCAATCCGGAGGGATGAGCTACCGGGCTAGGGCATGGAAACACTCACACAATTAGTGAGCTAATCATGACAACATGAATGGTGAATCTATGAGATGAGCTTCTTGGCCTATGGAGGAGCTAAGACACAATGATGGGCAATCTCCACATCCACTTCCCTTCACCTCCAATCAACCCAATCAACCCAATCACACACGCTAACATTGCAAGACGCACACAACACTAATCCTATCATGCAACACACTAATTGCAAACATACACACATAGATCTATCAAGCACCACACTCCAATCAAACCTACATGCACACACAAGCAAGAGAGGTCAATCACACAAGATTAGAGAGGGATTAACCACTAATTAGTTACAATCTAGTTAAACAAAGCATCATTAGCAATCACACGAAGCATGAGAGAGGCATAGTGAAAGAGAATTAAGCATTGATTAGTGTTAACCAAGTCACATGAGCAAGGACAATCTCAAGGACTCCATAGCCACACACCTCAAGAGCTTTCACCAAAGAGTACTCTCAACAAATGAGCTTGAGAACCCTAATTTCTTTTACACATTGCTCTACACACCTAGGGTAAAAATGTGCAATGTCTGGGCGCCCAAGGCCTTTAGGGCTCCACTACTTACTGAATCTGCTGCCTAGGCACACTAACTGGCCTATTCTTTGCATCTTGGAACTCCCATTGATCTCGTAACACATTAGAAATATTACAATGGATTGAAGTAAATCAAAAAATTACAATACATGACCATTTTGGGAAAATGTGTACCTCCAATCTTTATTGCTTCTTTGTATTCATCCTCGATGTGCATCCATAAGGCTTGGCCTTTAGCAGCTTCTGTTAGTTGACGTTGACTCAGTTAACAGAGAATAAAAATAAGATGCCCAAATCATCCTCTCATGCTTGGTCTGTCTCTCTCTCTCTCTCTCTCTCTCTCTCTCTCTCTCTCTGTGTCTCTCTCTTTTGTATCATCTAATTATATCATTTGGACAAGTGTCCTCTTTTCACTCTTTGATAGAAAGAGATTAATTATTTATTTAAATGCACCTAAATTCTCATTGGACCCCTTTAAAAAATCTCCAATAGGATTCAACAAGAAAATCATAAGGGCAAAATGGGAAGGATCTTGACATGTGTCTTCTATGTTTCTTAAGAGATCATGTTTGAATTGAACACTTCAATCACCTTAGTCATTTAAGCATGAGAATAACTTATGCTCTTGAGAGATCATGCTTTAATTGAACACTTCAAGTACCTTAGTCATTTAAGCATGACAAGCACCTCAAACTTGGGCAAGGTTCCCACAAACACCTTAAGCACCTTAATCACCAGCGCGACAAGCACCTCAAGAGTGGGTAGGGTTCCCACCTCAAGGTCAGCCCCAACTTGCTTAACGTCCTAGGTCTAAGTACTTTTAACACGACCCTTTGGAGGTCTTTAATGAATCTAACCTTAAGTTCTTTCAAGGTCCATTATATACACTTGTCTATATTCTACCTATTGTTTCCATTCATATCCCCAATATTAAATGATTAATTTAATATGAGAAAGTCTTTTTGGAATAGGTAGATATTAGATCTTATGACATTACCTCTCTCTTGAAACCATAGTTGTCCTCGACTATGAGGTAGAAGAGATAAATTCTTAGTCATTAGTCTATGTTTCTTAGCGTGGAGAGGATCCCTTTTTACCTATGACATCATTTCAAAATGGATGACTAGTCCATTTTGTACTTGGGAGACTTAGTTGCCACAAGAATGTCTGCTTTGTAGTCCATATCATACTTCCAAAGTAGAGTGACAAAGTCTACTTGGTGTTGGAGTGACGTTGTCATCACAAACATGATTCTAAGCATGCATACTATTGGAGCCCCATTTGTCCAACTGTTGTAATGAGCCCATCTTGTAAAGCCTATCAAATTCCCATTTTTATATCAAAGATGTCCTATCATTTTGATCCACTTGTCTGGGTTATGTAAAGATTAATCAGTCAGTCAGGACCCATATTTGTTCCCACTTTGGAATTATGAGGAAGAGAACCCATGTACATTTTTGAGATAAGGTGACTCAAGTATAAAAGTCACCTTAGAACCATTTTAGAATAACATTTTTTGATTCTTCCTGTGTCGTACGAGTCTGAGAGAGAGAGAGAGAGAGAGAGAGTGAGTGAGTCTTATCCTCTTCGCTACGTGTTTCTCCCTCACCGGATTCACGACGTGACCTCATCATTGCGGTAGTCTCTCCGAGAGCTACGCGCCCACGCCACGCATTCATATTTTTGAGATGTTCGCGATCGATCCTTCATCGAGCTTGTTTTGCTTGTAAGTAACACAAACAATGTCTGTTTTCAACAATCAAGTGCTCTATGGAAAGAGAAAGAGATTAGCTACACATAGATATTCATAGACCTAGGTTTCTCCCACTTTTGGATTATGACCTGTGAGTCTATCGCGACTGTAATCGAGATAACTCGGGTTCAAATCTGGTGAGATTAGACTTATAGGTAAGTACATCCTATGGAGAGGATGGTGCCTAGTATGTTTGATGCGATTTCGAGTTCATGGGAAGTGTAAACGGTGTTGTGAGCGTTTAGGGATAGAGTGGGTTGCATTCTACGAGGGTTAGTGATTGATGCATCATGAAAGTGCGTATGTGTAGATTGGTCTCAGCCTGACAAGCTAACTAGATTGCCTACGTGCACCTGCGGGTTAGTCGTGTCATCGGATGATAAGTATGTTGTCTGTGTTGTGCTTGTGAGCATGAACAGGGGAGTAGTTATGCCCTAAAACATTGGCGCCGTTGCCGAGGACACAAGACCTTAAGCAGGGAGATCTACGTCACTCATGTGATGATTAGCTTACTTTAGTTTCGACTAGAGAGAGCTTAAACTTTTAGAACAAGATCCAGTATAGAGTATCCCGAGGTCTAGTGGATAGCTAGGAAGCCTCTGTCTTGCCGAGGGTCTATGACTAGTTAGATTTAGTTAAGTAGGATAATGTGGAGTTATGGTTTTTGGTTTTGAGTGCTTGTTATACTTGTGTAGAAATAGAGTAGAAAAACGCTGTAAAAACGCAAAAACAAACAAAACGAAGAAACAATAAGGCTGTTTGCTTGCCTTGAAAGCAAAACCCACACCATATACCCTTGAAGGAGGTGAAAAGAGTAGACATTGAAATTTATGATCCAACACTTGAAAAAACATAAAAATTGCTACCAAAACCAACAAAGAGAAACAGATGATTTTCATAAGAAAACAGTAAGTGACCCTAACAAGGCCAAGAAGATATATAACCATTAGCCTAGGGTAAACTGACTGTGTCATGAGGTACGACTGATGTTCACAAGTTTAAGATGAAGTGTCATCAAATTTGCATCACTTCAAGTGCAATTAAGTTGTGAATTGCCAGAGAAAAGTGAAATTTGTGAAGTGCTTGAGTCCAAGGTCAAAATAAGTCTAAACTTTATAAAACTTGGGGGATAGACTTATATGGGCACAGGGAACACAACAATCCAAAAACAGACAAAAATGAAATCCCCATTGCTCTCTGCCTAGTCTATCGCGATAGACTGATGAAGTTGGTGATTGACTAACAACAGGGAGAAAACCTTTATACCACAGGTTTAACACATGAATACAAGGGTACTAAAAAAAATTTGAGTGAAACTGAACACCATCTTGACCACAAAACTTCAAAACTGGTGTTTTAGAGTTTGAATTCAGAGACAAGGGCAAGAAGGCTTTGACCAGATGTCCAAACAGTGCCAAAATTTGTCAATGCACTACACAAGGAGAGGCTGAACCAACTGTGGAGAAAACTTGAGAAAAATGCTAACAATGGAGAAAATGCCAAGTCTATCATGATAGACTAGGGAAACTGCTGTTGGGGACCTTTTCTTTTAAATTTTCCAGAGGGAGAGCTTTATCAGAGCCTATATAGCATACACACCAAAATTTAAGGCATTTAGATCACTGAAGGTCAATCTGAGGCCTAGATAGAAAATCAGGCTCTGACTAAAATACTAAAATGGGACCAAAAGCCAACCCAAGTGTCCAAAATTCATAAAAATTGAGGGATAGGCTATAGAGGGTAACTAGAACTCAAGGGTGAAGTCACAATTTTGAATTGACTTGTGCTGAGCAAATTGTCAGTCTATCGCGATAGACTAAGAAAGTAGTGATTCAGACATATGTTGCAATTTGTGACTATACTGCTAGGACATACTCTCCATATAGATCCTAGCCATCATTTCATATTTGAAATTGGACCACTAGAAGGCTGACTAAGTGGTTGTTGTACATACTTGAAAGATTTTTTGGTGATTCAAGGAAAACCCTTGTGAACAGACTAACCATACTTGTGTAGATCCCAGAAGGAGATCATCACAAAGCCGCACAAGAAGGAGTCCAGGTAAGATTTAATTTTTCAACCCAACTTTCATTCTTATGTATTTAAGGTTAGTAGCCTTTGTTAAGTCGGGAGCTAAAAGTGTCAAAAGTCAAGTAAGCACCACGTCCACCGAAGAGAGTGTAACTCAAACGAGACTAGACCCATTAGCACCGATCATTGAAGAGGGTAGTGATACTGACACGTCGTCGGAAAATTCCTTCTTCATGATAGGGAGTCAACAACTAGGAGGGTTCAACGGTGAAGGACCAATGCCAGGGGGGAGCACCTCCCTACATCCTTTAAACGAAACCAAGTTCACTATAATCTTCTTGGAAGGAACAAACTCGAGGGGAGCCTTAGTTTATTCTGACTATCGAGGACGCAAGTGTATTTGTATTGAAGAGAGACCGGCTCAGAGACTAGAGATAATTCGAGTCTATGATGATGGAGACAGATTCCGAGACAAAAAGGGGAACCACTATCTGATATTTAGTAACCCTGAGGATTACAACAGATATGGAGATAACTTGGCAAAAGGGAAAATGGTTTCAGAAACCTAAGAACCGCCTCCTAACATTGATCGACCTGGAGCGCTCTTTATGTATGATAAGAAAACAACCTATAATGAGAATGCGGGGATTTATAAGTATGAAAGCGAGGGAATAGTCTCTTACTTTCGATGCAAGGAACCCTACCCAAATGAATTAAGCAAAGACAAGGTTCTTTACTTATTCTCTCATGAAACTACTATGGGGAAGGATATTGTTTTTGTTGACAGGTACGGGCGAGAATACAAATGTATTCTCCCAGAGGAGGTTGAAAAGGCAACAGTTCCGGGAGCATAAACCTATGGCCCCGATTAAGTACCAAGAGCCAACTACACCCCTAGCAAGTCGACAAATCCCTTTTCAGAAGAGTATGATGCTACCTCACATTCTACCCAACAACCGACGTTCAACTACCAGGACCAACCAGCTACTCAGCCATCATTGCAGGCATGGCTTTGACAGAGTGCTACATTAGAACAAGACCAAACCCGAGAGGGTTATCAAACCGCACGAGGGCTAAGGGATTTACAAGAACCACCACTCTATGCACAGTATCAAGGAGAGAGTAAGCCAAATACTCAGGGGTCAACTGAGCCTGGAAGACCACCTATAGAACGAGTTCGAAGAGATGAACCATCTTTTGCGAGAACTGTTAGAAATCATGGCTTAGGAGAACCATTGGGAGAGGAACCTGGACACTACAGAAGACCAAAGGAGGTATATCGACTAGGACGGGAAAATCCCATGATGAGATTTGTAGACCATCGTAGAATTAGACCTTCTCAAGTGCAAAAATGGGTAAACAAGAAATATACGGGAAGCAGGGATCCGAGAGATCATGTAGCAGCCTTTGTGCGTGTAATTAGAGCTGAAGAGGTGTTAGACTTTCCTACCCAATTTGCAGGATTTGGTTTAACCTTAGAGGATGATGTTGCTACATGGTTTGACTCAGTGGAGCGAAGAGACTTTGAGTCTATGGAGGAAGTGTTTGACGAGTTTATCGAAGAATTCTCACAAAGGGGAATAGCTCATAATACAGTCTCACAAATCCATAAATTCAAACAGAAAGATGGAGAGTCTGTGCGAAAGGTAGCCCTCTGATTAAAAGATATGTTAAGTTATGCCGCGTGGAAGAACTGCCAACCCAGTCCAGACTTATGCTTATATTTATCCAAGGACTAAGGAATGCAGATCTCCAGAAGGACTTACATATGAAAAGGAGCACGACGTTGAATGATTTATAACTTGTGGACAATTGTGCGGTCTACAAAGAGGGTGATTTCAAGGATCTTGATGATGATTCTTCCTCGCAGCAAAGCGGAAGCAAGTCTGCTAAGACAACACCGAAAGGAGAAGTAGCGGTGAGCGAAGAGCAGCTTGTAGATGAAGTGCTTAAAAATATTAACTTGTATTCCAAACCACAAGCTAAACAACCAAAATGGTGTGCGATTGAACAAAAATGGACAAACCATGGGACGGAGGAGTGTTATTATAACAAGGGATATATGAGAGAACGACCATATGCTCCGCAAGCTTAGGAGACATCCCCTCAAGTCCCACCGATGCCTAGATATTAGACAAGCAACCTACCAGGACCTGTAGGTGTAGAAAGACCACAACCAGTGTTGGGACAACAACCACCCCTACCAGGATTACAACCAGTCGGCATAAGATACACACCCACAGTAACTGAGTTAGATGAGAAGGCTTTGGTACCTACGCATGCATACTACGACGAGCCCAATGATATGCGGCGAACTCTATCTATTATCCACCGGAAGAACCCTCTACACCAGAACCATGGAGCATGATAGTAAATACAGGACCACCAACTGCTGCATAGGCAGCGGGGGAAGGAAGATATAGCTTGGATGAAAGAACACTGTTGTTCATAGCCAACGGAGGCATGAGCGGGCAAAGAATTGCACACCAACAAAGAGGAGCTCCAGGAGCACCTCAACAGCCTAAGGGACCATGCTACAAGTGTGGTGGAGACCATTGGCTGAGGGATTGCCCTCATGACGAAATCATTAGGGTCAACGCATATTGCACCAAGTGTGGAATTACTCACTTGATCCCTGATTGCCCTAAAAATCTGAGCAAAGGAGCAAAAACTACCTTGAATATGCTGGGAGCACTGCCTTCCAGTGGAGGGTTAGAAAATGAAACTCCGATTCTTGTTAAGGTCTTGACGAGAGCCCAAGCAAGGAAAAATGACAATCAGCCCAAGAGTAACGATGAAAATCAAGAAGAAATCAAGACTGACAAGTCTAGCATTAGTCGTGATAATCCTTGGAAAGAACAAAGAGCGAAAATGAAAGCTAGACGTGAGCGAAAACAAAAGGATGTAGAAGCTGAGCTAACGATAGCTCGAGAGCAACTTAAACAGCAAAGAGAGTCCGACTCTCTAAAATCAACGGAGGGACCAAGAAGTGCAATCTCAAGAGGGTCGGTATTGGTAGATAAGATCAATGAACCCTTAGATGCAATCTTGCAAGCATATGAAGCAAGATTGAAGAACAGACAGACTCTAGAGCAAAGGTGGATGACATATCCATATCTAGAGATAGAAAAACAGAATAGAGATATGCAAACAACTGATTGAAACTGCACAAGCTTTATTGGAGCCTCCACCTATGGAAGTGGGAGATAGAGTAATCAAACCACCAAACAATGAAACACCTCACAAAACCGAACAAAGGATACCTGACAAGATAGAAAACGTTAAATCCTTGTTGGATGTAGAGGATGCAAGAGACGTGCCTAATAGCACTGATGAATCACTGAAATATTTTCCACCATATACCCCTAGTGTGGAAGAAAATTTGCATGAAGATCTATGGGAAATGGTGAGAAAGGCTCAAGAAAAATATGAGACAAAAACAGTCAAGTCAGCGCCTTTCTCGGAGTTGAACTTGAATAAGCCTCCATGGGATTTAGACGTTAAATCATTTCAAGGGGATAATGGTTCAGTTGCATCCGAAGATAGCAGACCAGCATCACTCAGAACTTTGCCACCATACATGGGGGACTATGAGGCAAGGTTAGAAATTTGTAGAGTACCTTCTCAAAGAATAGGCGGGTCAAATCAATTGGACACTAAAATCTTGACAGACTTGTTGACCACTCCGGTGAAGTGTACAATCACATTGGCAGAATTGTTAAAAATTAGGCCAACCATGTGGACGGAAGTGGGCAAATGTCTTGAAAAATTTGGTATAAGGACGCCTCTTAAGTTCTTCGAAACCGAGCTTAATGACACAGAACCGAAGAAAGTCAACACTAGACCAGTGCCACTCAACAAGGTCGGAGAGTATTGTGAGGGTGAAGATGGCAACACAACCCTACCAGTTGAGTATAACCGCATAGAGATTAAGGCCATACTTGATAGCGGAGCTGGCATTGCCATTGCGAACAAAATGCTATGGGAAAAATGGGGAAAACCAGCAATACGAACAACTAGAATGAAATTGCAACTGGCGGATGGGCACATAGAAAGGCCTATAGGATTGCTTGAGGCAATTGTGGTATCTTCCTGTGGCATAGAGTACGAACATACCTTTGCCATAGTAGATTTCGTCAAGAAGAACAACTATGAAATTATCCTTGGTAGGCCGTTCATGAGGCAACTCAAAATGGTGCAGGACTGGGGGTATGATTATTTGTATCTAAGACATGCTGAAACTACTACACGAGTAAAAATGAAAAATCATAGCTACCATGATGTCACGAGAACCCCTGTGGAAGAATTTGACTCAGCCACCATTAGTGGATCAGAAGTCCCAGCGTGGCTCTGTAAGAAAAAGGAGATATGGATGTGCGGGGCATCTCAATGTAGTGAATCTGACCACAATGAAAGGACACTAGAGAGGGTCTTGGAAGACGATGCATATATACGAGAACCTTTTCCTGAAGAGAATCTCGAACCCCTAGAATGGTCTCAAATTTTGGCTACATTGGATGTATGCGTCAATGATGTCACTCCCACCAAATTTTGTGATGAGAATGGCTACGATATCATACCATACTACATGTTGAGAAAAATTGTGGAGGAAGACGAGAACGATGGAGATACTGAGAATATGAGGATCAATAAAACAGAAACGAAACTTGAGATTAAGATAGTGGGCTATGTGGACATCCCCACTGAAGAAATCAAGCAGGAGGGAGAAGAATTTTATGATTCTTCTGATCAAAGTGAAAACAAGGATAATGCAAAAAAGAAGGATATTGCGAACGAGACGACCATCAAGATCAAGACAATGAAGTTTTCTACAATTTCCCAAACCAAAGTGAGAGACGCCAAAAAAGATACAAGAGTAAACGACACCATATCAATCTACCAACCAGGCTGAGACCCATGCCGGAGTTCAGGGGTAAGACACATTTCCTTATGAACATTCATGCTGTTGATTGTGCTAAGGATAAAGTTTCAGGAAGATTTCTTAAGGTTGTTGAAGACTCAGGATTTAAGTCCAGACTGTTGAAACCTAAGAAAACCAGCAAAGCAAAAAAAAGAGTTGCAACAGAAAAACTGAATGTCTCTGGTGGTCCAATTATGACGAGAATTGAACGGAAAACGAGATACAATGAGTTGAAACAAAAAATTAAAAATGTATGGACAACTGAAATGGAAAGTAGCGATGGAACGAACGCTAGTGATGGGAGTAAAAAGATAGATGTACCTCCTCACTATTGTAAGTACACCATTCAGGAAAGAAGATTGGTGGTTCAACAACCAATGAGGGAGCCTAAATCAAACGAGTCCTACGGTGGGCCAGAGAACGCCAAGAAAATAGACTTAGCATAGCCAGGAGAAAGTCCTCGACCTGCTTGCATTGCCACAGATCCAGGTCGAGAAGAAGAGGACTTACTGATCAAAACACTTAAGGAATTTCGAGATGTATTTGCATGGTCGTACAAATATTTGAAGGGGGTGGATCCTAACATTTGTGAACATTCAATCCCTCTGAAGTCTGATGCAAAGCCAAGCAAACAACGTCCATACACGTATAATGAGACATTCACCAAAAGGATAAAAGAAGAGATATACAAACTTATGGAGGCTGAATTTATTTATGAGATAGAGCACACGGACTGGGTGTCCCCGATAGTGGTGGTACCCAAGAAAAACGGGAAATTACGAGTGTGTGTGAATCTCAAGAAGGTAAACGGAGCAACAATAAGGGACAACTACCCTCTTCCTATCACTGAACACGTCTTGGAACGAGTAGCAGGGAAGCAAGCCTATAGCTTTATGGACGGATTCTGGTTATAACCAATTGGGGGTCAAACTAGAAGATCAATACAAAATAGCGTTTGCAATAGAATGGGACATATATGCGTTTAGGGTAATGCCATTTGGATTGACCAATGCTCCAGCCACATTTCAGAGATTAATGACACATGATTTTAAAGAATACTTGCGAATATTCTTCGATATTTACATGGATGACTTGTGTGTCTATTCTCTATTGAGACAAGACCATATAGATCATCTTAGAAAGGTATTCGAAAAATGCTAAACGTATAGGATTTGCCTCAACCCAGAAAAATGTGTATTCATGGTACGACAAGGTAAAATCTTAGGCCACATAGTATCGGCTAATGGAATTACCACTGATGAAGACAAGGTAAAGGTGATCATAGAATTTCCAAGACCAAACACTGTACGAGAGGTACAATCATTTATGGGACATTGTGGATACTACCGACGTTTTATCTACATGTACGCTGTAATAGCAAAACCCTTGTATAGTCTAATCACGCTCTTCATTTGGACCAATGAATGTGAGGAGTCATTCCAGAAACTAAAAGATGCATTGGTATCTGCACCAATTCTAAAAGCACCAGATTGGTCAAAGATCTTCCATGTACATGTAGATGCTTCGGCATTTGCAATAGGCTGTATATTAGCACAACCAGGGGAGGGTAATACGGATTTTCGAGTTAGTTATGCTAGTAGACAACTCAGCAGTGCAGAAAAGAATTATACTACCACTGAAAGAGAAGGATTGGGTATGATATATGCGGTAAAGAAATTTCGGCATTACTTACTCGCGAACAAATTCACATTCTTTGTGGATCATCAGGCACTCTTGTACTTAGTAAACAAACCTTGTAACACGGGATGAATTGTAAGATGGTTCATTGTGTTGCTGGAGTTTGATTTTACGGTACTAGTTAAGAAAGGAAAAACTCATCAAAGAGCAGAACACCTTTCTCGATTACTACATGGCGAAAATGCTACTGGGGTAGATGATGATCTCCCAGACGCATACCTATTTAATATAGAGATGGTACCGAAATGGTCAGAGCAAATTATTCCGTTGCTGACATATGGAATGAATCTTGACGACAAACACATGGTGGAAGACGTTAGACAAGCACGAAATTACACAATGCTTGTCGGAAGAATGTACCATCATGGAAACGATGGGATTCTAAGGTTGTGTATAGGCCCAGAGGAGTACGAAGCGTATCTAGAGGAGGCCCATACACAAACAGGGGGATTCCATAGAGAAAATCAAATGATGTATGAACAATTAAGAAGACTTGGAGTGTATTGGCCAGGAATGGCAGGCGATGTAGCTAATTACATCAAGAAATGCAACTTTTGCACATCCAATACTACTTTGGATTATGCCACATTATACCAAGTGACAGTAACACCCGCATGGAGTCATGCTATTGTGGAATATTTGACTAATAAGGAGCTGCCAGGAGACTAGTCTAAAGCCAGACAAAAGGCTTTACAAATCGAAGCGAATAGGTATACCCTTATTAGTGACCAATTGTATAAAAGAGGAACTGATGACCAGCTGAGGTTAGTTCCTCATGAAAATGACTACTTTCCATTATTGGAACAAGCTCATGCAGGCATAGCAGGAGGTCATTTTTCAGTAGAGAGAACCGTAAAAATCATTATGGTTGCAGGTATATGGTGGCCGACCATGATTCAAGATGCAGCAGAATTCGTGAAAAGGTGTGATGAATGTTAACGCACTAAGGTACCAGTTAAAAGAGACGAAATGGCTTTAAAACCAATGATGAGTGCTCGAGCATTCGCTAAATGGGGATTGGACTTTGTTGGTCCTATCACTCCACCAGCATACCGTTCAAAAGCACAATATATCATAGTGGCCACGGATTACATGACCAAATGGGTGGAAGCAAAAGCCACAACAAAAGCAGACGCTAGAACCACGGCATAATTCTTATATGAATATGTGTTTACACGTTATGGCCTTCCAATCGAGCTGGTGAGTGATAGAGGGACACACTTTGTAAATGAAGTTATCCAACATCTCTTAAATGAGTTTATGGTAATTCATCGCAAATCTACACCCTATCATCGACAAGCCAATGGCCAAGCAGAAGCAACCAACAAAATATTGTGCACAGTTCTTACGAAACTGGTTAGTGAAACAAGAATCAGATGCTCTATTCGGCATTGTGGGCTTATCGAGTTGCATATAAAACAACACTCAATGCTACACCATTTAATATGGTATATGGGTTAAATGCAATATTGCCTATTGACCTTTTGATCCCCACACTAAGGGTAGCCACACAATTGGACTGGACGGGGCATGAACTGTCAGAACGGTTAGAGGACCTTGAAAAATTAGATGAGTTACAACTTAATGCTGTAGCAACCATATATGCAAAAAAAAGACAACAGAAAGAGTTTTTTGACAAACATGTCAAGAACAAGTACTTTAAAACGGGCAACTATGTCTTAGTATACACACTTAAACAGCATGCCAAAAAGCTAAAGAAACGGGAAATGGGGCCTTATTTAGTCCAGAAAATATCGTCCAGCGGAGCAATAAAACTGTCGACTCTAGATGGAAAAGAAATGCCGAACTGGATTAGTGGATGTCGTTTAAAAAAATATCATCTACCTTTAACACCGGAAATGTTGTTTCAATTGCATTATGGAAAGGCCTATAGACAGGAACAACAAAGAATTCAGGACCAGACACAACAAGAAGCCAAGCAACGCATTGCTAAACGAAAGCAGTTTCTGAGGACAATAAACATGGTCACCCCAATCATGACTGACGAATATCCTCTTCCGACATTCCGAACAATAGAAACGGATATACAAAATGAAGAATTAGAAAAGACCATGACAGACTTTAGGGCTCAGGACGATAGAATCATTGACGACTTGGAAGATACATGGTGTAGTTCTTACATAAAAGCTTATGCAGGCACAAAACAAGTTGAAATCTATGCATTGCTTGACACTGGATCAAAAATGAGTGTCATCAGCTTTGAGCTCTTTCAGAAACTTGGACCAATGAGGATGATCCCAGAGACACACCGGTTGAAAGTAGCATCGAGTGAAGAGGTGACCACGTTGTGGTCTATTATATTACCAATCACAGTGCAAGCACACCCGTACACTACAAAATTCCATGTACTGCCACCAAGTAGATCAGCAACGCCGTGTATCTTAGCAGTATCATGGATGAAAGCTAACAGGATATTCATTGATTTGGACACTAATGAAGCACTGTTCTGAAATGAAAACTTTTCAGAACCCTTCTTATCATATAACCAATACATGTCAAGGAGGATACATGAGTCAATACAACCTCAAGGATTTGACCAACAACAAATAGAGTTTACAAGTCCAGCAACGTCTTATCAAAAATCAACAACCATGCAGGGAACCAGGCAAGTTTGGGTACGGCGTACAGATCTAGCCGAGGCACAATTACATCAAAAGAGGAAATACAAAGTTTGGATAAGGCAAGACGCCTAATTCCTATAAAAAAGGGGGCAAAAGAACAGACATAACACCAAAAGCCAGCAAAGCTTCAAAGAACCATAGTCAGTCGGTCGAATACGCAACGGACTATATTGGTATGGCGGCCAAAATTACCAATTCAGAACGGGCCAACAACACAAGTATGGAGGCCAAAGATGACCATCGAGCAGTTATGTACAACTGTCAATGTCAAGCCACATCATGCAAACAGCACGTGGAAATAAGCAGAATCAACAACAAAAACTACAAGGATCTATAAGATCCAAGTCATCAAAGGGGAAAGAAAGAATGTTCCACCAGAAAATGCAACAAAATATACGACAATATCGACTTCAAAGGATCCACATACACCAATTCAAAAACAGTGGAAAACAATCAAACAAAGAGCGACAACTTTACAACTTCTCCTTGCAAAGAAAATTTTCCAGCCAACTCAAGCTACCACGGGAAACCTCAACGACAAATGCCAATAAGCAAATCGCTTATACCTTCCTCTTACACCGCATAAATTCTTTCTACATGCATTGAATGCACATGCATATAGGGCTATATTACAAGGCCTGCATTAGCACGAGTTCACACCGATGCACAGCACATACCCTTGACGATACCCTGTCGTCCGGGAGGACTCCAACTAGGAGGGGGGAGGCATTCCAAATGCGGACTCATGTCATATATTAGAGGGCAATGTTTGTGAGCAATTTTTCAACCATTATTGCGTTTTATTGTGTGATTTTGGGAAAAATAATATTCCCTTGTAGTTAATCAGAATTGGGGACCAAATCATCACACATGAGCCCCTAGGGATGTGTATAGACTATAAAGAGAGTCAAATCTGGCCAAAAAATGTCGAAAAACAGCAAAAAATAGGCCAAGGTTGACGATTATGAGTGAGAATGTACATAGACGAGAGAAAAGTGAGCTTCAAAGTGTTTTGATTTTCATTGGTATTTTTATAGGTTAGAATTGCTATTTTCGGGTTATTTTGGGATTTATTTTCTTTATTTTAGCCATTTTCTAGCAAAAATTATAGAAAAAAATCCGTAATCCAGATGGAAACACAAAAGAAGAGACGCCTGATCAGAGCAAGGTAAAGAAGAAAAAAAAAAATAGGGACTGCAAAGGTGACAGGGCAAAATGACCACCGTCATGAAGGGACCTCCAACAGGAGAAATCTACAGAAATTATAGAACTAGAGCAACCGAGGTCCAAATCAGGAAATTTGCGAGCCTAAACCTCATCTCGTAAAAAGTTATGGCCACAGGTAAAAGATGGGAAAATTTTGTGTCGGAGTCTCGATTACATATAGAGAGGCTAGGCTAGAAATCTCTCATTTGAGTCATTTTCCATTGTGAGAGAGAGAGAGAGCTCCCTACAGCAATTGAGACTTCCAGAAGCTCATCCATCGCGCACGGTCACCAGATCGACATCAAATATGAGAGGTATGCTCGTCAAAACTGACTCTAAGTGTTGTTTACTTCAGTTAGTCGCAAAACCTCGCCAGCATCACAATCACAACCTGTGTACACATACGGTAGACCGGATGTTAGGGAGACCTAGAGGCCACCAAATGGAACCAAAATTGAAAGTCACAATGCCTATAGCTTAGGGATCAAGCCTATGACCTCGGAAAGCGTGAAGGAAGCCGCCCAAAAAACCCTAATTTCACAGGACATGCAAAAGGGCACCTGAACCAAGGTGATCGGAAATGAGCCAAAACTCATAGGCAGCAAGCCAATAACCTCGACAAACCGACTGAATGGTTAGACCATGAAAAAGTTCGTCAAAACGGAGCCTAAAGTCCCTATCTGATGGAAACTGCATCACGATACTCTAATGGGCCGACCAAGTGACAAAATGACACCAAATTTAACAAGGTACATCCAAAAGAGGTCAACTACGAGATGGAATGTGTCCACTCAAGAAAAAGCTCTTCCACTAGGGAAAATGCAAGCAACAGGCCAGAAAGATGTCCAAATGGTCGTTCTTGGTGATGTAAACACCAAAACAACAACTGACTGCTTTGACGGAAGGTCAAAAGGAAATAAAAGACAGCCGGAGTCATACAATGACCAAAAGGAACGGCGACCATCACCTAAGTGGTCTACTTCGACTCCAGGACCACCTAAGTGTTGCAAACAGGGAGTACACTCTTCTAAATTGATTAAAACTTGATGTGTGTGTCTAGGAGAGCCTACTAACACCATTGTGGTCAACTAACATCAAAAAAACTTGTAAAAATGACTAAGTACTCAGTCAATCGCGATAGACTTGCTATTACAATTAGACAAGTAAAATTTTGATTTTGGCTTCATGAGGGGTGCTAACAAGGAATATTGACCACCATTATCAAATCAAAGTGCAAAATGGATCTCTTTTGGCCAAGTAACCTAGTCTATCACGATAGGCTTGCTACTACAATATTTGGGGGAAAGACTTTTCAAAATTTTCACAAGATAGACTTGGGGAAGCACATGGAGGCAGTACACCAAATTTGGTGACAAGATGGACTCATATGGAAAGCCGAGAAAGACAAGACAACAACTCAGAGTCAGAACAGGACATCTCAAGGGCAGACAATTAAAATTCACATGTGAGAGGTCAGGCAACCTCACATCAACTAGGAGAAGGCAGACAGAGGATCATAGAGCCAAAAGATGAGAAAATGACACTAAGTTCTAGTCTATCGTGATAGACTAAGCAGAGTGATACTAGGCCATCTTACCAAAAATTTGAATTAACAGTTGGCTTCAGCATGATGCAAGAAGACTACCCACTAAGTTTGAGCCCAAAACAACACAAAATGAAGGAGATAGACCAACATCTCTTGGAAGGAATCTGGAAAGATGGGAGTTGATCCAAAAAGAGGTCACTTGACATTCATTTGATGTGGAATTGGGATCAGATCATGTGCAAGGTATGAGAAACCAATTGGTGGAGGCACAACTGCAAAATAGGACCCTTGTCAAAAGATGGCCATTCTATCGCGATAGACTGGGCAAAAGTTGCAAATGAACTGATTTTCAGTTTGGGATTATAGGGTGACCTTACATACCCTGTGAACATACACCACACAAAATTTCAAGGCATCTGGACTTGTTCTCCTTCACCAACAACATTAATTTGAAGCCGTCAGAGTCGCACAATGGAAGATCTTGTCTATCTGCTAACATTTTACCTTAACTCATCTTGGGATTAAAAAGGCTCATCTAGATGCATGATTAAGTGGTAATCAATTTAGAAGAGAAGTACTATGTTTGTACATTAACTGTTAATTGTGAATACAGGATCCATGGATGCTTCTCCGGGAAAAAGAAAAGGCAAGAACCTGGCAACGGAAGGTGCAATACTCTATGCACTTCTACCCAATTCACTAAAGCCAGCGGTCACCTGTATACCTGCAGACGTGCAATAGGCAGCAACCTTTCAGATCTATCAAGGTTAATATGTGGATGACAAAAGAAATTTAGTGGATACAGTGATTATCCCCAAGGAGGCAAAAAATTACCTGAAAAGATCACCGCAAAGTTCATGGCTCAAAAAAATTGGCTTGTGGAACTTTGTATCACTACCACCAGTAGGGATAGATTTCAAGAGGGTACAACACCTAATTGAGACTATCCAAGAAGATGGAGCTTGCAGAGTGGCAGGCATGGATAATGAAGTGATGGAGATCCAGATCACCAAGGAGATCATCAAGGAGGCATTGAAATTGTCTGATCAAGGAGCCAAAATGAGAGAAAGAAGGAAAAACCTCACAGTCTACTTGCAAAAGTCCAAACTGCCTTCTTTCAAACTCATAGCAAACCCGGAAGTAAGAGAACTGACACAGATCTACAGTCAGTGTTTGTTGAGCTACAACAAAAGACCGCCAAGATACACTACACTGCACGGGAGCATCTCAACCACACTGACATGGGCTATGGGAATGACACATGAGTTCTATATAGATCACACATCATATCTGTTTGAAGAAGTGACAAAGCTACAAGTGGACATACCAAATTACATTGCACGAGGAGAAGTCCTAACCAGAGTAATATACCAGGCCATAGGCACGGCAGATCAGTTGCTACCTGCTCGTCATCAGAACGACTGGCTGGTATTAAGAGAGAATATTGAAGACAGATCACAAAGGAAAGTACCGGCCTGTATTAACACCATTGGAGGACGTAGGCTGGAAAGAGTAACAAAAAGTACACAAGAAAAGATGGAAGAAGAAAAGAGAACTGAAGAGGAAGATGTCCGACTAAAGAAGCGGAAAGCGGAAATGGAAAACAACACGAGGTTGCAGAAGGTAGCAAAAATTGAAAGAATGCTAGAAGGATTTGTTCTCGAGAGATCTCTACGAGGCGATGTAGGTGCCACTTGGAAACCTTCTAGTAGCACTTACACACTAAGAACGAAGAATAAAAACAACCCAGCTTTTGAGTTGGATTTGTTCGAGAGGTACATCCAAGAAAGAAATGCTAGGGACGAGCCAGAATTGCTACTAGAAGAGGAGGATCTCCAGACTTTGAGAGATCAGTTGAGGCCAACTTCACTAGATCAGGAAACACCACTTCCATCTCCAAGGCCAGAGACAAGTGAGAGGCAATCAACCCCACCTGCTGACTCTCCTTCGCATTCAGAAAGCTCACATCGTGATGATAGAGTTCATACACCACCCACTGAAGAAGAAGAAGAAGAAAGAATAGATGGTCACACAAACACTGGAACCATATCACAAAAATTGATAAAGGCAAGCAAAAGGAGGTGGATAAGACAAAAGATAAAGCTTCCTCCTCTCAAGAAATTGAGCTGGAAGCTACTATAGATGAAGATTTACAATCAATGGAGACACTACTAAACGGAACAAGACTGCACAGTCAATGGTTAGCTGATCAGAACAGGTCCAACAAAACGAAGTTAGAAAAAACCCATCAAGAAGTTATGAGATTGCAGGAGCAAAGAGATGACACTCTAAAACTAATCAGCATTAGAGATGCTGAGATCTTGGGGCTCAAAAGCACGGTAAATCTCCTCAAGGACAATTTACAGGAGTCTGAAGATTTCAATGCCATTTGTGAAGATACAATCAACATATTCCTTGAAGATGTCAGTGACAGAGATGAACACATCCAAAGGTTGGAAAAAGAAAAGCAAGATGCGCTGGAGACAGTCAAAAGTTTGCAAGTCGTCATCGATGACTTACAAATTGAAGTCAAAGATTTGAGAGCAGTAACAGATATACAAGCAAGGGAAATAGAATGAGCTAAGAAACAAAAAACGTCGCTACCAAAACAACCGGTAGTCCACCCATAAGAAGAAGTGGCTGCACTGAAGAGGGAGATGGAGTTGGAAAGAAAACAACGCTTAATGATAGCCAAAAGTGCGCTTAGAGCAGAGGATCAACTACAAAGGCAAATTTCAGACTTACAAAGTGAACAGCAACAAGGACCAGCTCCTGACAGTGAAATAGAAAGCATTGTTTCCAAATCACTCAGGGAGGAAAATGAAAATTTGCACATCAGGGTAAAAGAGTTAGAGGAGTCTGCAGCTCAAAAAGAAATGGAATTTCAAGATCTCCAAATCAATAGTATAACAATGGCTGCGCAAATTGCAAGTCTACAAACTGCAAGGCAACACCAAGGACAGGTACGAGTGCACCTGGAGCAAGCCGCCACGGATTTGGCTGGACTCGCCGAAGTATATGGGGGTCAAGATGACTACGAGGAAGAATCAGATGATCAGGAGGCCCCAGATACACATAATGATCAAACTGGCTCCAAAGACCAAGAAATAGACGAAGATTCAGTCACGAGATTGGAAGAGCAGAGGCTAGCCGAGCAAATGGAAAAATAATAAGAGATGATATGGTACAAGGCCATGCAACTAGAAAAGGAGATGCTACAAGGGCTCTCCAGATCAGGCAAAACAGCAGCAGAGCTACGGGAGGAATGGAATGCCCCTATGTTACCCTATGCTTTGCTGAAATACAAAACTCTGACACATCAACGGCAGCTCGCAAAAGAAGAACAAGTGTCAGTGTTTGAAGGAGAATTACAGGATCGGAAACAGCAAAACAGGATAGTAGACAGCCAGCCAAAGTGGAGGCGTCAATGGATTTGGGATCACCCTAATAACCTGATCCACTTAGTCAACGCACCACCTGAGCTGAGGAATGATAGAACATTTTGCCCAACTCCCCAAACATACACCTACAGCCAACATAAAGCACTACAAAGCAGAAATCCGACATGGCTAAATTATCCGGTATTGCCAGGGCCTGCAGAGGGAGAGAGAATATCCGGTTCTTACATAGTGAAAACCCTTCAGGGCGCCATCGCAGAATTTGGAGGCTCTCCCGACCTATCCTGCAAGATGCTATGTAAAATAGGTCGAACCTTTTTGGCCCGTCTCACAGTCTTCTCAGAAAGCTCGACTTCAGAGTATATGAATACCGAAAGAAACATCTCAGAGCTGTCATACGATCTAAGTGGGCCACCTACAGAGCCAATATTGTATGCCTATTTTAGACGGCTAATGTATGCCAAGCTACCATCTCCACACCTTCGAAGAAGCATTTTACATAGGCTTCTTCATGTACAAGTCCCAAATTTTTGGCCCATTAATGGCAAGCAAGTCTATGCGATATGATGCGTTTCTACATCAAATCAACCAAGAAGGACGACAACGACACTGAAGACAAAGACGATCATGTCGTGGTAGATATGAATTAGGAGGGGGGGGGAGTGTTGGAGCCCCATTTGTCCAACTGTTGTAATGAGCCCATCTTGTAAAGCCTATCAAACTCCCATTTTTATGTCAAAGGTGTCTTATCATTTTGATCCACTTGTCTGGGTTATGTAAAGATTAATTAGTCAGTCAGGACCCGTATTTGTTCCCACTTTGTAATTATGAGGAAGAGAACCCATGTACATTTTTGAGCTAAGGTGACTCAAGTATAAAAATCACCTTAGAACCATTTTAGAATAACATTTTTTGATTATTAATCCTTTGTCGTACGAGTCTGAGAGAGAGAGAGAGAGAGAGTGAGTGTGTCTTATCCTCTTCGCTACGCGTTTCTCCCTCCCCAGATTCACAACGTGACCACATCATCGCGGTAGTCTCTCCGAGAGCTACGCGCCCACGCCACGCATTCATATTTTCGAGCTGTTCACGATCAATCCTTCATCGAGCTTTTTTTGCTTGTAAGTAACACAAACACTGTCTGTTTTCAACAATCAAGTGCTCTATGGAAAGAGAAAGAGATTAGCTACACATAGATATTCATAGACTTAGGTTTCGCCCACTTTTGGATTACAACCTGTGAGTCTATCGCGACTGTAATCCAGATAACTCGGGTTCAAATCTGGTGAGATTAGACTTATAGGTAAGTATATCCTATGGAGAGGATGGTGCCTAGTAATTTTTATGCGATTCGGAGTTCATTGGAAGTGTAAACGGTGTTGTGAGCGTTTAGGGATAGAGTGGGTTGTATTCTACCAGGGTTAGTGATTGATGCATCATGAAAGTGCGTATGTGTAGATTGGTCTTAGCCTGACAAGCTAACGAGATTGCCTACGTGCATCTGGTTAGTCGTGTCATCGGATGATAAGTATGTTGTCTGTGTTGTGCTTGCGAGCATGAACATGGGAGTAGTTATGCCCTAAACCACATACCATTTAAATTTTTGCACAAAAGAGGATAAGTCTTATAAGACAAAAACATTGTTCATTTAGAAAGCATTTACATTCGCTTACTTTAGTGTAGCATTGTAAGCATTGACAAGGTTCATACTATCCTTAAGCCTTGTATTGCTTGCATCCATCTAGCATCTTCAAAATAAAACTTTCTAAATTTAATAAGGTACTACCGGATAATCTTACCATGTCTTAGTACCTTGTTTTTGTGTCTAATAATTGATTTCAGCTACAACACCTCTTCTTGATCTTCGATCTCTGGCAGATCCTCAATTATTGATTCTTTTGGTGGCTCGCCTTTGTAAGGCTTGAGTAGGCTCACATGAAAAGCATTGTGAATGAGTCAATGGTTGGGTAACTTGAGTTGATACTCCATCTCCTTGATTAGTTTTAAGATTTGGAAAGGACCATAATATATTTTTGCTAACTTAGCATAATACTTTTGTTGGCCCGTAGGAGTTTTGCCAGTTGCCTCAATCGAGTCTTGGGAAACTTGAGTAGGACCCAATAATTTTCCTTGGAGACTAAAGCCCTTATTTTCTTGTCAACAATATCCTTTTGCCTTTGTTGAGAGATGGATATATCCTCCTTAATCTTTTGAAAAGATTCTTGTAGGTCTCAGCTACACTCAAGTGGCAAGGGACTTTTAGGTCTTCCCTCAATGTGATCAAACGGAGCCTTCCCTACATTGGTATGGACAGTGTTATTGTATGCCTACTCTACAAGAGGTAATTACTTCTCCCATTGGGCACATTGATTTACTTTGGTAACATAAGTCTTGAGTAGATTGACAATTGTAAGGTTGGCTATTTCACTTTGTCCATCCCTTTGTGGGTGATAGGCCGAAGAGAAATTTAGCCGTGTACCTATATTTTCAAAGAGACCCTTCCAAAAATTATTGGTCATTCGAGGATATCTATCCGACACGATTGATGTTGTCAAACCATGGTCTTTAAAAATTTGGGATATGGAAAGGGTTGCCATTTGGTGTTCCTTGATAGTCTTTTTGACAGGTCTGAAATGTTCTTGTTCTCTAAACCTGTTGACTATCGTCCATATTCCCGTATTCCCATGGATAGACTTAGGCAATCCAAAGATAAAATCCATGGGTATTCTCTCCCATGGTGAATTAGGGATTGGAAATTGCTGGAGTAATCCACGTTGCTTCCCCCCATCATACTTGGTCTTTTGGCATACCACACATTTGGAAACGTACTCTTGTATTTCCACTTTCATGATAGGCCAATAGAAATACATTTCTACTCCTTGAAGAGTAGGTTGAATCCCTCTATGCCCCTCATAGGGAAGAGCATGAGACTCATACTTTACTTTCTTGTGAAGAGAGCGAGTAACACATAGAAGATTTCCATGTAGAAGATAACCATCCTGCAAAGTGAATGGTTCTTCTTTCTTCCTTAAGGCAAGGGCTGAAATTACATCTTTAAAATTGGGGTCAATAGCATACTCATCTATCATGAAAGATAGATCATTGTGAGTTTCTATGGTCGCCGCATTGGCCCTTGGATATCGTGATAGTGCATCACCTACTTGATTGTGCTTGGCAGCAATATGAGCAATATGAAAATTGAGTTTCAAAAGAAAATTTGTTCACCTCATTTTATTGTCGAAGAGCTTGGTTTGTGTTATGAAGTACTTAAGACTTTGGTGATCCGTTCATAGGATGAATGGAGTCCTCAAAAAGTAGTGCTTCCATGTATCAAGGGCATGTAGGACAACTGGTAGCTTCTTTTCGTAGATGCCAAAGACACACTCATCAAAATTGAGTCTTCGACACTCATATGCTATATGGCATATCCTTCTTGAAGCAAGACTTCTCCAAGGCAATCTCCACAAGCATCACATCGGACCTCAAATGGTTTTGAGAGGTCCGAAAGTGTAAGCACAGGTTGAGAGGTGAGCTTTTCTTTAAGTTTATCAAAAGTGTTTTGCTCCTTGGTAGACTATACGTACTTAACATTCTTCTTTTTCAAGTCATGTAATGGTCTCTCTATTTGGGAGAACTTAGCTATAAAGCATCTATAGTATGCACACATACCAAATAAATCTTTGTAGCTCATGTAGATTTCTTCGGTTAGGCCATCCGTTTATTACCTCTAACATTGTTGGATCCATACGGATACCATCTTGAGAGATAATGTGCCTAAGTATTGAATCTCTTGAAGGAAAAAATCACTCTTCTTTGGATAAATGAAAATTTTATTCTGCCTCAAATCTTGAAAAATTAAATGGAGGTGTTTCTTATGCTCCTCAATGGATTTAGAGTAGATAATGATATCATCAAAGACACACCAGTAAACATACAAATAGAGCTCAATAGAATTATTCTGTCTATGAGAGAGAGCTCTATGCCATAATTCACGCTTTACGAAAGTGGCGACACTATTTATATGGTGCTGAGTTTGAAGTAGTTTTTGACCATGAGAGTTTCAACTGGTTTACTACTCAAACAGACTTGAAGGGCCGTAAAGCTAGATGGGCAAAAATCATTCAAGATTATGATTGTAAGCTACGATACCGCAACGGGCAATATAATGTAGTAGCGGATGCACTAAGTCGGATGCCTCAGATTAATTCACTTGCTTCCACAGAACTAAAGAGTGGACTTTTGGAGTCATTAAATGGCAAGTGTGCACAAGATCAATCATATGCTAAAGTGTGGAGTGCAGTTTTAAAAAGAAATGCCTCACACTCACATGTATCTGAACAGCCAGATGAACATGTCTTTGCACGTGTAGATAGAAACTCCAACACACAGAGCTCCACCCCTACTTATGAAGAGATTAAGCGATGGAAGAATTTTGCCATTGATGTTGGCTACTTACTCCACAAAGGTAGAATATGTGTGGCAAAGGACTCAGACACTAGGCACCAAATCTTATTTGAGTGTCACGATAGTCCAAGTGGTGGTCATCCAGGTATCCGTAAGACATATGCCTTAGTTCGACGGCAATTTTATTGATCAGGCTTACATCATGATGTTCAAAAGTACGTACTAAAGTGGCAACAGTTCCAAGTTAATAAGGTAGAGCGCCTCAAGGTAGGTGGCCTTTTACATCCTTTAGAGATTCCATGAGGTAAGCGGGAGAGTATCTCTGTGGATTTTGTAGTAGGACTACCTACTACAAATGGAGGCCATGATGCCATTTGGGTAATTGTATACCATCTCACAAAGATGAGTTGATTCATTCCCACTAAGACTAATGTTAAGACAGCGAAATTAGCACGGATATTTGTAGAGCATATATATAAACTCTATGATCTTCCAGCTAATATCATTAGTGACAGAGATCGAAAGTTCGATAATCACTTCTGGAGAGCTGTGATCCAAAAGTTGGAACTTAAACGTAATCTAAGTACGGTTGATCATCCAGAAACAGATGTCAAACAGAAAGAGTTAATCAAGTACTAGAGGATATGCTACGAGAATACGTTAGCAAGAAGCAAACCAATTGGGAAGACTACTTACCTATATTAAAATTTTCTTATGATAGTCCAAAGCATGTGACTACAAGGTTTAGTCCATTTATGCTTTTGTATGGATTTCAACCTAGATCACCCATTACGGTGGGGTTGGCTAAGGAGAAGATACAACAAGCGAAGGATTTTCTCAAAGACCATTTTGACATGCTTTGAGTTTCTCGATAGAAGGTTAAGCAAGTTGAGGATCGATATAAGAAGTATGCAGATGAGCATCAACGTCTTGCTACTTTCAAAGAAGGAGACAGGAACATTCAGAAAGTCTGAAGACGGGAAAAGTTGCTAAACTTTCACCATGCTATTGTGGACCGTTTACCAATCTCAAAGGTATAGGTCAAGTGGCCTATAAGTTATCTCTTCCAGAGCACTCACGACTTCATCATGTTTTTTATGTAAGCCGTTTACGAAAACAGCTAGGGTAGAATGATAATGTCATTGACATAGGTGTGTTGGTTGACCTTATGGCACCGCCAAGCATTCCTCGTGAACCCAAAAAGATTTTGGCTTCTCATGAGCTTCACACCATACATCACGTCAGACGACAAGTGTTGGTAAAATGGCTAGATAGACCTGAAGAAGGTTCTACATGGGAGAATGTCTCCGACGTAAGAAACTTTTTCCTATGTTCATTTTCAAGGACGAAAACAATTCTCCAAGGGGGGGGGGGGGGGGGGGGGGGGGGGGTAATGTAAGGACATGGGTCTTATGGCCAAGGCCATCGACCCAGCCGGACAGTTTGTACGCTAGGGGGAGGCTATAAGATAGCACAGTTGGGTGGAGACTAGCACACACATTGCAAATGTCCATAGTGTCGGATAGAGATCCTAGAATGACCAGTAATTTCTGGAAGGGTCTCTTTGAGAATTTAGGCACAAGGCTAAACATCTCTTTGGCCTATCACCCGCAAACGGATAACCAAAGTGAAATAGCTAACCTAACAATTCTTGATCTACTAAAAGCGTATGTAATGGAAGTAGATCAAAGGTCCCAATGGCAGAAGTACTTGCCATTAGTGGAGTATGCCTACAATAACACTATACTTGATAAAAGAATCAATAGAAATTAAGCTCTCTAGAAGACTATTGGACAATCTCCCAAGGGGTCCAATGAGCATTCAGCAGCCCAATGGCTTGCTTGATTCCTATTGGCCAGAAGACTAAGAGGTCCAATGAGAGTTTAATTACATTATTTAAATACCTAAAGATCTCACAAAAGGGTAAATAAGTACACATGTCACAAGGCTAGAAATTATGCTCCTAATTTCCTATTGGCTAGGCCTGGCACGAGCCAATGAGGGGCCAGCAAGAAGAAAAAGGAAGAGGGGTCGACCAAGAGAGAGAGGAGGCTGATTTTTGCAAGGCATTATCACACACACACACACTCACACAAACTCATGTGTGAAGTAAAGAAGACTATCTCCTTATCAAGCTTTAATGGAAAGCTCATTATCTACTCCAAGATGGTGAGAAGGGAGCCCTACACCAACAACGCTTGGCTTTGTGATGTAAATCCATTCAAGAGCCAAGCTCCAATGCATGCTCATCTCCTCTACCATGCTAATTACTAGGCTATGCTAAGCTATTAAGAGTGATTATGTGAGGAGACATACTTCTTTCTCTTAGAATACTTTTTCTTTCTCTCGATCCACTCTTATACCCCTCTAGCTCTCACTATCTTCGAAGGTGTGTGATGTCTTGGGTCTGAGACCGTGAGGGAAGTGATGTTGTGTTTTCAAGTGTAAGCTTGGTGCTTGAAGCTTCCATCTTCATTGCACCAGCAAGTTATTGAAGGAACACAAAGTATTGTATTGTAAAATGTCTCTCTTGATGGGGGAAACCTATAATACAAAGTCCTTTGGAGAGGGGAGTGGCTCCATGTAAATCCGGTCCTCAACTGTTGTCAATAGCTTAATTTCTCTCTCTTTTTGAAGTATTGTTCATGCATATCTAATGACATGTTATAATTTTGTTGCTCTCTCCATCTAAGCACTCTTGCTATGCTCATTAGGAATCTATTCTTAATGAAATGCTCACTATGTCTATGCTATTTTCTCCTACACGGAAGTTACTAGACCATTAAACGTTACAATATCTATGCTTCGTGACTCTCCTCCTTTTTTTTACCTCGACAAGATAAACGCCTTTCCTCCCCCCATTTTGTGTTGCCGACGAAATTGCTTCTCATGGTCCTAAGTCTTCACGCTCTAGCTATCCCCAATGATTTGATCTTTGTTTTTCTGTGTCTTTTTTTACATTTGCATCTAGTTAGCCCACTACATTTATGCATTGATACACCCCATATAAGGACCATTGGTGCCTACCGATATGGAAGTGTGAAGGATAATGCTAGTCTCTGAGATGGCAATTTATGCTTTCTTGCTCAGACGAATCCTTACCTTAATGCATGGACATCCTCTAACTTACTTTGGCTCACATAATTAAAGGAAATACCCTTGGCTAAGTGGTTGGAATCGACTACCTGCCCTGCTCATTTTTCATTACCTTGAACATGGATGTAATTTAATTACCTTTTTCTTCCTCTCCCCTTTCCTTGCTTCCATATGAATGTTGTCTATAGATTTATGCCTGTCATCAAAGTCCTTACACCTTAAAGTGGTCTTTGTTTTCAAAACTAACCAATACCTAGTTGACAACATTGATTATCCTTCTATGATTATGAATAGCTAAATATTAGAGTTGGGCATGCTAGGCTTGACTTGGTGGAGGTGGATGCAAGCAAGGAAGCTAATCCCTTCTTCTTTATAAGGTGAGAGAGAATGAGAAAAAGAAAGTGAGAGAGCGAGTTGAGATGCTGCAAAGTAAAATGTTGATTGAATTTTGAACACAGTTGGTATGTTCACTCGCTTCTCAACATGGAAACCATGGAGACTCGCTCCTCTTCACATGCTCTCCTCTAGAATTTGACTATGGTTGTGTGGTTTCCTTCTCAAGGACTATTTGTAGTATTCATATTAACCTTTTGATAAAGATGGGTTATGGACTGATGTGTCTTTAGATGATACCATTTCTAATTTCCATTTGAGAATATTGGTGGAAGCTATGGGCTGATTTTTCTTGTCTACAAATGGAGATAATTCTAAAAGGCTATGGGTTAAAGTGTTTTAAGGATTGTGTTGTCATTGGATGCTTGCTCTTAAAAGAATACAAATGCCTTGCTAAGGCTTACAATGGTTCGGCTACTTTATACTTTGGTTTACTCTAGCAAATTTTCCTTCATGATGGTAGAGTCTCAGTTTGATCAGGGCAGTAAGTATGCCTAATTATGTTGGAAAGTTGCAAGACATGCTCGCACATAGAGATCTCTCTCTCTCTCTCTCTCTCTCTCTCTCTCTCTCTCTCTCTCTCTCTCTCTCTCTCTCTCTCTCTCTCTCTCTCTCTCTCTTTCTCTCTCAAACACACACACATGCACACACATATCCATTAGCACTAGAGTCTAGCTTAATGCTTGCAACATGCATTAAGCACGTAGATAGCTAATGCATTAACAGGTAGATAGCTTGTATTATATATAAACACCTTGAAATCCTTACCTTTCTTTCATCTACCTAGAGATACATCTAGGCTTGCACCCAGATTATGTAGCTGATGGCTATTTTTTTCTTAGGAATAACTAACTGCAAAAGCCCATTACTTGCTAATATTGGCAATATTGAAAAGAGTCGTGATTCAAAATATCCTATTTTCTTTGCCAATGCATACAATTTTTTTAAAATCTTTGGTAAAAAACTCTCTCTCTCTCTCTCTCTCTCTCTCTCTCTCTCTCTCTCTCTCTCTCTCTCTCTCTCTCTCTCTCTCTCTCTCTGACACACACACACACACACACACACACCATGATGGAAAGAAGGGGAAAGCTTAGGCCATGTTCAAATTGCCCAGGTTTGGGGCGCTTTTCCATCTCTCATCCAATGAGAAGAGTCGCTTTGTCTTGCAGGGTTTACAACAAAAAAGCTTCGATGTGCTCAATACCTACATGGCATGGTGAGTCACGCCCAACTATCATCAATCTTGTTCTGGCCTCCCTACCCCGCCCATGCTCTGGCTAATCCTAGGGCAACCAATGAGATTTTAGCATTGGGTACTCCCGCCAATACACCTGCACATTGGTGCCTATAAACTTGTGTCCACTACGCTTGTGCATGCAGCCGTGCGCACTCTAGGTCTTGCTCATGCTTGTCCTTTGCTTGACTTCCCTCACCTCTAGGTTGTAGACCCCTCGAGGGATTTGCAAGTGGGCTACCTCTAGATGTATATTATTGGCCATTCATCAATAGCTGCACCACGACCCGTCACCAATTCCTACAATTACATGCCACCCCCGCCCTCAAGTAAAGTCACCTGCATCAAAGCCCTTGCAACACACCGAAAAGTCGGCAAGCACGAGTCAACTATTGCATTTTATTAACTCTTGTGGGGGGACTATATTGTGTAGGGTACGCCTGATATCCACATGTTTTGAATCATTTGTGCCTTTGACGCGTCCGTCAACCCAGGTCGTAGCTCATTTTGGTAAACATTAATTGCCCAATGTTATTTTCAAGTCATTGAAATGAATGAATTCATGGCTAGGGTTCTCACAAAACATTTCTTGTTGGCAGGAACTCGAAGGTCTAACAATATGTAACCCAGCTTGTAAGGGCTTCCAACACCTAGACAATTTAATTTAAAAATTGTGCCTTTACTTTAAGTTGCTACAAAACGTCTTTGAAGTTTCTGATTATTGCCAATATTCTCATCATATTTGAATTGTTGCATTATATGTTAAAGGGCTGTTCATTTCTCATCTTGTTTAACTTCTAGAATTTGATGGAGTCCCAACATTCTCTCAAGTTGAGTCTCAAATGGAGAGTGATAAACCATTGCATAACTAATACTTTTCCCTCTTGCTACTTCTACGAAAGCACATAAAGTTCTTGAAGGGCTTCCATCAGAATGTCGTCATTTGGAATACATTGCTTGATGATATGGACGAGGAAATTCGAAGGAAGAAACGCTGTTTGGTACTGCTTTGGTTTAATTTGTATGAGAGGCAACTCTGTTGGCAAAGCATGTTATGCCCGGAAAAGCTTTAGCTATTGTGCAAGGCAAATATGGGGTACTTTCAAGATAGCCGCCCATAAGGACCACAAAAAAGAGTGCCCAATTCATTAAGAGGGGGCCAATTAAAGAAATATATTGTGCCTGGCAATGCTTTAATTGAATGTGTTTGCCGCCTGGCTAATGGGGACACAAATGTCATGCTTAACAATGCATTGGTCGATGTATAGTTCATGAACAATGTTGTGCAAGCTAGGCAATCCCTTGGTGGATGTGTGTGTCATATGTGGTGTCCAACAGGATGATGGCCGCCCAAAGGGAGCTGGATGCCCACTAAAAAGATATAAATGAGAGGCCGCCCATGGGTGGGAAGAAGCTCATATGCTTAAATTCCCATTATTGAAAGGAATTAGCCCCTCTTAAAAATTGTACTCACGGAGTCCCAAGGGGTGGAAAAGGGTAGAGGATGGGTTGGATAGGTGTGAACGCATCCTTGAAGATGGAGGAGGGTGGAGAATTGTGAAGATCAATGGTGTAGAATAGTAAAGCCTTTGATTGGTCAATAAACTAGATCATGGATTGAAGATCTACGATGGTGGAGAATAGTAAAGATCTATGGTGGAGAAAGTAAGAACACAAACTGCATTTTGATTGGTAAATAAACTACATCATGGATTGATGAGGTGGGATTGATGAGGTGGGATAAATAACTACTTTACATAGGTAATGGTAAATGCTAAACTTTTCATATGCACATTTTCAAGAGTAAAGAGATGGCAAGGTGGAATCCGTCACCGGTCGAGGAATTGATTGAAGGTTTGGGGGGAAGTGACTTGGAATGGTATGACTCATTTTTACTGGCGTTGATAGTGATATCCATTTTTTTTTTTGTGTTACTTCTCTATCGATCATCTTCTAAAACATTTGGTGCTACCTTTTCTTATTTTGAGTGGTGCAATTACTTTCGGGTTTTTATTAGCTTTAAAAGTCAAAAATACCTTCAAGATAGATTTATTATGTCCATCACTAATCATGATTTTAGCTTACTCCACCCTTATCATTGCACTTAAAAATTATTACTTTAACCAACGAGAAAAGATAAGTTCTTCTTAATTCCCTTTCAAAATGGCCACTCGTAAATTTCTTAGAGCCACCTCATATTGTTGCCCCTCCTATTTAAAAACCATCCATCGAACAATTAATTGTGAGAGATTGTCAGCCTCTTTTTTGTATTCTCTCGGGTATTATTATATATCTATGATGGATAAATTAGAGGATCATCTCCTATTTCCGTACTCTCTATCTCGTCATCTTATTTATAGATGCTGCCTCATTTTAGAACCTTTCATGTCAACCGAAGGAGGAGAGGATTTTTTTATATATTTTCAATAAATCATAACCTTAGATTATGTTATCAAGCAAAATAAAATATCCTCAAGTGCCCATTTCTTTTTCTTTGTTAAATATAATTGTCCGCCCAATGCAAATGGCAATGGCGTTGGAGGAGGAAGTGAAGAAGCAAGTGGCATTCAAAGTGCGATTCCCCATGCAAGAGATGAAGGAGCAAGTGAAAGCGTTGAAGGAGAAACTGTGGTTCTTCCCCATGCAAGAGTTGAAGGAGCAAGTGAAACCGTTGAAGGAGGAACTGCAGGTCTTCCCCATGTAAGACTTGAAGGAGCAAGTGAAAGCGTTGAAGGAGAAACTATGGTTCTTCATGCAGGCATTGAAGGAGCGAATGCCAATGTCATTGAAGAAGGATCCTCATGTGCGAATCCCCGTGAAGGAGCCTCAACTACGATCCCTCCTGAAAGATCCTCAAGTGCGATTCCCCAGCACATGCAGGCGAAGGAGCAAATGCGAATGGCATTGTAGAACCAAATGATATTCCTGACAGCATCCAAGCAGCATTCCAACAAGAAGTCTTTAGGCTTTGGAAAAAATCACAAAGGATGTAACGACACTTCATATGAATGCAAATGTGGAAGATGCAGGGAAAAGGTTAACAAACATGAAGCTCATTGTTTCGCAACTGGCGGCATATCTCAGTTGTGACTTCACTATGAAGTGAAACCATGAAGTAGGTAAAGGTGTTTATGAACACCACCTCCTCTGCGATTAGCAATGACTCTCTTGGGATAGTTTCCTACGATTCTTCTTGTTCTTCTTCTTCTTCTCTCTCTCTCTCTCTCTCTCTCTCTCTCTCTCTCTCTCTCTCTCTCTCTCTCTCTCTCTCTCTCTCTCTCTCTATGTGTGTGTGTGTGTGTGTGTGCGTGCGTGTGTGTCTGTCGTGAGCGCGAAGACACACATCAATATAGACAGGGAGTTGGAGCTTCTCTCAATGACATGTATCTTTGCTTTAAGAGCTCAGTGCATTCTTCGTCTTCTTGAAATTCTGTGATCGCCCACAAACTCTGCTTTTCATTTCTGCGATTGCTCACGCACGCACAATGTTTGATTTTTGAGGAGTTTGCAAGAGATCGCTCACGCAGAAAGTTTGATTTTTGAGGAGTTTACAATAGATACTGGGCAGCTTCAGCGAACTCAAGCAGAAAACCTCCTCTAGGGTCTCTGTAAAGAGCATTTGTGTAAAAAGTTATACAATCATTTTCACGCTCAAATACTCGCTGGAATAACCGGTCATTTTTCCTAAGGTAAAAAAGAATTTCTGTTTTGTAATTTCTCCAGCATAGTCACCTGGAACGGGAAATGCAAATGAGACTGGCAAGGCCATCAAAGATGGAAATGGCTTGCTAATTTCTCTAAAACGGTTTAGAATTGCCCTTTATAGGTATCTTGTGTATAAAATATTTGGAACTCTCCAAAGGAACAATGAAATGGAAACGAGAAATGGGGGATTCTAGAAATGGAGCTTCCTTCCGATTCGCAGGGAGCTTCTTTGGCCTTGCATATCCCTTGGAAGAACCCTGGTAAAATACACCTTTTTCAGACTTTGCTGTGAAGTATTTTCAGAGCATATTAAGTGTCACGGGCTCATTCAAATTTTAGTGCTAGCAGCTCAATTTGATGTTACGGAGAATGAATTGCCCATTATGTTAAGGCTAGGTTATCACTCTAAACATGGACTTTCAGGTAAAGATATACAGGGAGAATATCACTCTCACACCCGTCTTTGCAGCATTTCTTCCACACACTGCTCGTGATGGCCATTTGCCAAAATTAGGGTACCTAAGATTAACTGCGTTCTCAGAGGTAAACTTGCTCTTGTCAAGTGACAAGGTTTTTAAAAAAAGCTGTTGTGCATAGTTTTTTTTGCCAGGCTCATTTGTCAAATTTTCAATAGCTTTGATTTGGACAACGATCGATGGCTTTCCACCAGCATTAAAATTGGAAATTGGGTTCTCCTGAAGACGAGGAAGAGAAAGCGCATGGGCAATGAGTTTATGAACAGATAGCGTGAAAAAAAAATTCTTGTTCACAAACGGGCAAAACATTCAAAAAGGTTCTCATTGAACACGCATATATGCACTCAGAGTTGCATCTACGAACAACGCCGACATGATTTCCAACAAACCGACCAAATTGTAAGTTTTCTTACAACCACAATGGATGGTCACCCATGTATTGTGTGTTTAACCTGCCAATTGCAAATATTTATCCTTCTGACAAAGAAGACTGGCAGTCGGTGGATTGCATTATTGGAATTTTTGATGCATTTTATGCAATTGTGCGAGAGTTACTCTATAACACCAACGCGTGAAGAGTGTTGGATGAAAGGGGGGTTTTTCTTTGACCACTTTTATAATGCTCCACGTTCTGCACTTGGCTTTGGCACTCTAGACTATCTCCCAATTCCTTTTAAGGACAATTTAGAGTGGCCAGTCCCTTCATCTCAAACCTCCGAGTGTTTCAGACTAAAGCTCCATCAGGAATACAAAAGTACTTACAACCAAATATTGCTAGTCGGCTAGTATGTGTTTCAATATTCATGCCCATGCATGTGTTCATCGACTTTTTCCAGGATGAAGAGATTAGGAAGACAAGAACTATGCTACTCTGCAAGACAGAGAAATGCCTCAATTTTCTAGATGAATCTTGGGATCTACACGATTCTAATGGCATCTTATGCAAGGTAAATAAGAAGTCTATTGTGTGTAAGTGCATGATAGCTTCTCAAAACCTCATAGCTTCCTTCCACTAGATAAGGTGGCATCGATTGAATGGTCACCTGGTAGCTTTGGACCAAGATTTAACTGATGACCTTAACAATCCTATGAGAATTCTTGAGGTATGGTGTGGACCTGATCTGCGAATTGTTCTTAGCATTCGATGCAATGTGACACTACGACAAGTGCATGAGGATTTGGAGAATGAGGTGGACCTCACCTTGCCTCCAAAATTTCTTTTTCATTACAACATGCGAAAGGTAGTATGTTTTGTATGTAAGCATTAATGCTGCTTTAATTATTTCCCTGCTGGTTATCATCACAAAATATTAGTCAAATCTAACTATTAGATTAACTGTCGTGAAGATTCCTCAGAAAAAGAGGAAGAAGACATTGTGCGTAGAGCTAAAGGGTGACCGGCTGTTTCTAGTGCAATGCAACTCTTGATTGAAGAAGGTGGCTCACACAATACATCACATTGCTCTGTACTACGAATATTATAGAAAGTTGTCGACAACAAGCTTGCAATCTACATTCATGCGAAAATGCATTGTTAAGGAGTTTCTTGCAAATAAAGTTTGAGAACAATTATCTTTTCAAAATCGACTCAAGTTGTCTTTACATTGCGTTTAATAATGTACACTAAAATCATGTCCAATTAAATCTTAGTAGCTCTCATTTATAATTGAGGGGAGCTCCCCCTGGATTGATTATCATGATTAGGATGCAAAGGCTCATGAGACGGTCTGGGGGTTGGGTCATGGGCTCTTGAATCGGTAATCCAAATTCATTTTCATGAATTACATTGTGTTCCTTGCTCTTGCTCTTCCATTTTAGTGTAAGCATTCAAGTTCTATTGTGGTTTGCGATTACCCATATGTTAGTCTTATCTACAAATTTGAGTGCTTAAAACACTATTTTTTTGAAATTTTGACCAAGGAGAGTGTTATTAGATATGCAGGTGACATGTTTATGTTGTTCTATTGCAGTTTTATGTGGTATGGTACATGATGGATCATGATTTTGGTTACTTGTTGGTAGACTTTGTAGACTCGTGCCCTTAGACCTAATATAGATTCTCTTAAAGTTTTGTGACCATCCAAGTCCATTTAGTCATCAAAATGGCATGATGACCTAGAGCGATGAGATAGGACATAGTTAGATTTTTTTGTCAGGCCAAAGGCCACCCTGGAGGTCAAGGACCAGGCCAAGGGCTGGCTGCTAATGGAGATGGGACCCTAGGGGCAAGGCCTATAAAGGGAGGTTGGTGGAAGGATCGAGGCTAAGCAGTCCCAGGGTTTTACACTGGTATCAGAGCTTGGTGGAAGGCGGAGCTATGGAGGAGGGGGGAAAGTATTGCAAGTATTGCATGTTCAAGAATGGCATAGCATGTGCTCTTCCCTCTCTCCCTATGTCTCTCTCTCTCTCTCTCTCTCTCTCTCTCTCTCTCTCTCTCTCAACTTGAGGCGTAGGCATGGCCCCTTGTATACACAGGAAGGTCAAGGAGGAAAGTCAGCATTGTATGGCCACGGGAAGCAACTCTGGCATGGACATGCATCGTAGGGAGATGTGCACCAAAACCAGCATGGGTAGGGTCAAATCAGAGTGCCCAACACGATGAGCACATCATGTTTCTGGAGCAAGCACCATTACGGCCTTCACTATGTAGCACAAGCAAATTGGTGGCTCTCTACTGCTCGCCGTTTTGCCATCGCTCAGAGCTCCTGGTGTTTAAACCTAGCACCCACTAAGGGTATTCAAATTTGGTTATTGGACATTATAGGGAGCATGTTCCACGCCTTGGGCTTGGAGGGGCTCGTGAAGATAGGTGCATGCACTCATGCACGACCACATGATCATGCAAATGCCTTTGCAAGCGGTCCATGGCTGCATGGTCAAGTTCAAAAAAGGACGAGTAAATTTCAGTGTGGTGTACAACGCCGAAAGGGGCTAACACCAAAAACTGCCAAAGTCATATACCCTTGAGAAAGTCTTGCATGAATTATATGTTAAACATTTTTGCAGATCATGTTCATGGAATTTGATCAATACAGAAAGGGTCATTATAATGACCGCTATAAGCAATTTGATGAGGATTGGGTCCTCGGAAAGGAAATTTCTCAAGTTCCTAAGCGCTACAACATACATTACGGAAAGATTACACAGCAAGCAGAAGATGCCTCTGTTCGACAAGTATTTGTGAATATTGAATTGTATCATGCAACGACATGATGCGGACAAACAATCATGAGATATGATGCTTTTCTATGTCGGCCATGATAATTGCAAGGGCAACGATGAGGGATTTCCATAGACACACAATCAAAACAGTGAGCAATGTAAATCGGCAAGAGTACTTGAACGGGTATGTAGTGCCTTTTGTTTTGTTTGACACACTATTCAAGTATATGCACAAAATCTTGCTCCAAAGTGGTCATGAATCAAGGTAACATTTTGTAAGTTATCTAGTCACAGAGTAAATCAAGTACAAGCAGGCCTTGTGGTTTGTAAAGTAACACTACGGATTATAAGGTAGCAGTATTTGGAAGTTGTCTGCCATTGATGCGGTCAAGCAACAACAAACCCTTGTGTTACCTAGAAATGAAGGAAAGCAAGGCTTTCAGGAGCACAACTCGATGCATTAGATATATAATCACTTCAAAGGTGTTGTAGCTTGCCAGGGAGCATACAACATAAGTATACAAAGCAGTGGTAAACACATTGACATCCACAGCTATGAGTGGAATCCAATGTGATCACCACACATACGGGATGCTATGACTTTCGATGCCAAGGATGCTCGATAGTGCTGGGAAATAGTTGACTCTTGATAGCTAATCTCTAGCTGCTATCTCTATCAGTATTGGGAAATCTCATGATTCTCAATACGCTGCACGAGTTGGCAAGGCTGGTTCTCTATAGAATCATTCGGTATCAGTTTTGTCTCATCTTACTCTGATAGAATTCCCGGAAGCAAGGCTTTCCTTTACGACATACCGCATAGCAATTTTTGACGTATATAATCTACTATCATCATCCAAAAGCGTTTTTTAAAACGCGATGAATCATGTATTCTTATTACTCTGATTTTTGTATAAACGCAAAATCTTGTGATGCATCGAGCCCCGACACGTCAAGAGGAGTCAGATGGATATCGTAGAGGTATCTATGAAGTATTGAATGATCTTGATGCTTCAGGAGAGCCTGTACACTGGGCGGCCTTACAGTCTCGCTGATCGCTTGAGGTGAGACGTTAATATGTGCGAGTTGATTTAATTAAGTAAGTATATGTGAATACTAATTTTGTGAGTTGTCGTATGTACAGGTTGTGACGCCTAGTCATCAGTGGCCCGGATTTCATATATATGCTTTGTGAGACACAGACACGCTTCTGTGTCTCCTTTTGTATACACATATATATATGGTTATGATTATTGTTCAGACAGTTATTGTTTTCCTTATGGTTATGGTTATTGTCATTGTCATTGTATAGACATGGTTATTTTCCCTATTCTTGTATAGACATAGTTATGGTTCAGGTTTTGTTTATGGTTATGTTTAACTTTCTGGTTATGCTTATGGTTATTGTTAATTTTGTTTCTGGTTATGATCAAAGTGGTTATATTGGTCGGTTATGGTTATGGTTATGGTTCGTTATGGTTATGCTTTTAAGTTATGGTTATGGTTCGTTATGGTCATTGGCCTTAAATCTCATGTGAGATCCTACATGGATAGCATGTAGGAGGTGTATACATGATTTTTTTTTTTTGAAAAGTTTATGTAAAAAGGAAGGGAACTCTGCTGAAATTTCTGCGGGAGCACGGTTGATTTTGGTGCTCCTCGCTTTCATGGGCAGAGGGCAGGAAGTCTGGCTGTGGTGCTTGTGTCCATCTTTTCATTGGTGGGCACAGGCCAGGCTACCTACCCTCTGCCCAAGATTTTTTTTTACTGTTATGGTCGTCGATATACGCGTCGCTATACCCGTCTATACCAACGTCGATATACGCGTCGCTATCCGCATCGCTAATAAAGCCTTTCCACGCGTATATCAACGCTCTTTGCGACAGTTTCAGAGGGACGCATATATCGATGCGTATAGCGACGTTAAGCGTCGCTATATACGTCGATAACCCCCTTTTTTGTTGTAGTGTACGATGGAGATTTTTCAAGTGGTTAAGGAAGATTTTAGCTTTACCAATTTTACCATGAAGCTTCGTATATGGTAGAAGAGAGTTGGAAATAATCACCTTGAAGTGTCAAGGTTCAAATTGTGTAAGGTAATACTATTGTGTGAGCTTGATGGGATAGAAATGAAGATTTGAATGGTTGGAAGAAGAATCATATTGTTTAAAAGAAGAGATGACAATAATCATGTCATAAACAAGACAATGAAGAAGAAGATCTTGTTTATATGGAATTCAGGGAAGACAAAAATGATGATGCAGTCTCAAAGTTTCTACCCAAAGACGAATTAACATCCATATTTAATATATATGGCAAATACCGTGGTATGTGAAACTTTAGAAAGAGCGTCTATCATGTTATGTCACGTACATAATGTGAAAATATCTAAAGACATTTACTCCCATGGATTTTACATGCCTGGAAACAAATGCAACAATATATTGCTAGCTTCGCAAGCACAATTGTTTATGTGTTTATACGTTATTAGGGAGTTATGGCCTTGGAATATGTAATAAGACTTATTCTGCAAAATTTTGATAAATATTTTTGTTTGGAGTAAATTTTTTGCATTCTAGCGTTTTTCCACAGTATAGCACTTCATTCTAATCGTTCTCGTGAAGTTTCAAATTTTAAGCCGGGACACCCCTCGGGAGCCAATTTTGAGGGTACTATGGTCAAAATTTGGAAAAGTTCTCGTGAAGTTTCAAATTTTGACCCGGGACACCCCTCGGGAGACATTTTTGAGGGTACTATGGTCAAAATTTGGAAACGTTTTGTATGTAGCACTTGTAGTCTTAAACACAAGGAAAAATATTGTTTCTTTGTGTTTTTACTTATTCCTGCATTTTGATGCTTGTTTCAGCCCGTAGATTAGAGAAAAAGTGAAAAAATGCTGTTTTAGACAGTTTTTGTGAAAATTGCTGACCTGCAGGTAATTTTTGGGGCAAACTGAGCAGGACATGGATTTTTCGCATCTCACGACTTTCGGAAAGCTCGATGAGACGAACAAGTTCATGTGAGACAGACCCGGTCAAATTCTGAACCGTTTAGGAGTTACAGCTCATTGAAAATGGCCAGAAATTTGCTAACTCGCGAGTGTTGGTTGCGTTTTATGGTTTTTATGCGTTTGAATGCAGGACGTCTCTTTCCGAACCTATTTTTGGGCCGCTTTGCTAAAGACTGGAAGAAGGACGAAAATAGCCACTTTCTCGCGTGAAGAAGATAGTCCGTATGAAGAAGGAGGCTATTCTACTATGATGGTGCCTTGTGATTGAGATTGAGAGTGAGAGTGAGAGTGCGATTGAGAACTGTGCACAGATTGAGAGTGAGATAGATCGGGAGTGGTCTAGAGGTTGATACGAGCTACGCTTTTCTTGTACCCGGGATTTGATTTCAATATACATCTCTAATTTCCTGCGTCTACTCTATGTACTTGCAAATTTCTGTTATTCAGTTGTTGTATTCCCGTGTCTCGTCACAGAATACTACATGTGATGAGGCTTTCTTAAAACATGAGATAGGATCTCTAGAGGTTTCCTTTGACGAGGAAGACAAAAAACTCAAGAATCTTTTGGCTGAAGCTTTGGAGGGATTCCATGCTACATATGATAAGGGTTTTCTACAGAATGTGACACGACACGGGAGAGAAAAATACATTGATAATGAACAAAGAATATACAGAGTACGTAGAGTAAACAGATGAAAATAAAGAGTCTGTATGGATACAAGGTAATCATTACAAGAAGAGCATAACTCATTTCATAACCTTCTGACCACCCCCGAGCTATCTCAATCACAATCTTAATCTTGTGCACAATCTTAATCTCAATCACACTCTCACTCTCAATCTCAATCTCCTGATAGTAACAACCATCATAATCGGAATCGCAACACGATCACAATCCCAATATCAAGACACCTTGCACAGATCCTGCTTCACACATTGGTTTCTGCATCGTCTACAATATAGCCAAAAGAACATACGCGTGTAACCAAATCAACATGATGATCAAATTCAAAACACCATTTTGTACCATCTTAGAAAAGTATAATCACTTGTCGATTGGATCAAACAAAAGAGATATTACCTGTGGATATCTGTTTGTAAACTAACATGTTGTTGCTTGTAGGTTACCCTGTTACTGTTGGCAATTTGTTTGTATCGTAACTTGGTCAAAGAAACTCAGAACATAGACTTCTAGGTACTCAAAACGACGGGAACAGGTCTGGTCTACAAGGCAACGTACACAGAATTGCAAAAAACGTCTTTCTTGGGTGAAAATGCAACTTTTAGGTCGTGATTCATAAAAACCATATTTTTGGGTCTCTACTACTTTTTCAACCTATTTTAAGACTACCCATGCATTTTAAGCTAAAACACATAAATATTAAACATTGATATAATAAAAATCTCAATTTGACTCCTCATATACAGACTATCTATTAATCATTAATCTTTATCAAATATGTCTTTAGTGTATTATTTAAAACAGAGAATATATTTTCTCTCTTAATATCTTAAACTCAATTGTTTAATCTCTATTTAATAGACGATTCAATGAAAGATATGGCCTATTATATTCTTTTTTACTTTAAGTACTTCAAAAATTAGTCCTATTACATTCTCTCCTTATCAAAATTAACTTTGTCCTCAGAGTTGGAAAGAGGGATTTTTAACATACAAAACATTAAATTCAATCTAAGAGGCATCTTTTACATGATACATATCACTTAACAAAAACTTCAAGAAGAATCCTACTTCTAATGTCAGGACAAGGGTCCTACGGGGCAAGGCCCAACCTAGGGGGTCAGGGACCTAGGCGAAGGGCCAGCCAGACCAGTGCGGACTGGGGATCCGCTTAGGAAAAGTGCTAGGAGCTAGCCTATATAAGGGGCGGTAAGGAGGAGGATCCCAGGTTCAGTTACCCTAGGTCTTACATTGGTATCAGAGCTAGGGGAGGAGGAGCCATGGAGGAGGGGGGAGGAAGGTTGCATGGTGTCTCTCTCTCTTTCTCTTTCGAGCTCTCTCTCTCTCTCTCTCTCTCTCTCTCTCTCCCATGGCGGGCATGGCTTCTTGGTTTGAGGAGAAGGGATCTCAGTTAGCAGGGCGCAAGGACGAACCCTTATTTAGTTGGAGCACTACGAGTGGACAATCCCCTCGCAAGGGAGGAGAGTCTACGGGCGCAGGCATGGCCTCTTCGATACACAGAGATCGGGAGCCTTGACAGTCGTGGGGGAAACGACCCCTGTGTCGGGAGGGAAATTTATTTTTCGTCCTCAGCAAATCAGCGAGGAGACAGCGTGGTAGATGCGCACCGGGCTGAGGAGAAAAACGCGTTTCAGGAGCACGCTGAGTCGAGCAACGCAGGCCGAGGGCATGGCGTTTTCTCCTGCGCGCGGTCGCCTCTGCCATAGCCTGGGAAGCTCACGTTTTTTTTTTTAAATAATAAAACCAGGGTCTTTGGGGCGCCCTATTTTGGGCACCCACTCTTACTAAGGGCGGCAACCCATGCTATTTAGGCACCTCTTGTGCATGTCACCAACGGTCACTGTCACCGGCTCTACAGGCCATCCCAAGTGCAAGGTTTTTCCATGGTGGGCTCAACACAAGCCACGGGAGCACAATTGCCGCTCATCCATGGGTTTCCATGGCAGATAAAAGACGCGGGAATTGAGTTCGTGGCTTCAATGATTTTTGGGCGGAAATCGGTACATGTGGAAGGATGTTTGTATCTGGGAGATACTTCACAGTGCATCCGCATAAGGATCGATTACGAGGTTCGAGTTTTACCTTCTTGTCTTTTCATAGATTTGTGCATATGATGTTATTGCAGGAACCGATAATTATCTTGGCCATGGTACCTAAGTGACTACCATGGTCAGTTCATTCCGTCCGATTTAGTTGGTCGTTCCATAGCTCGGACTACGGAGCAGGTCTCCAGCAACACTACCCTCTACCAGGAATGTGATGGGGTCCTACGGGGCAAGGCTGCCTAGGCGTACAAGTAAAATAGGCCATGTCAACAAGGTCGATTTTGAAAGGGGTACATCAATCATGTTTTACCCAAGGAGCAAGGCTCTGTCCGCCACTCTCAATATGTATTGGGGGTATGATCCCGCCCAAGCATCTATAGATTGTAAAAGACAAGAAAATTCCATAGCTAGGAGCTAAAACCATAGTTTCCCCTGCCAAGGGCAGTTAATCGGTATGTTAACTTGTTGCTTTGATCACGCAGTATTTGATAATAGCTGACATTTGCTAGCGTAGTTGTAGATGAGCATCGAGCAATTTTATGATTCTCAATATTATGTCTTTCGGCAAGGCCTTTGACAGCATGAGGTAGAGTAGTTACTGAGCATGTACTTGATAAACTCTCGTATGCAATGGAGTGGATGATCACGACAATCATTCATAGAACGAGGCCGGTCTGAGCTGCATAACTTGTGCGTGTTCTACTCATTTTCACTTACATTTACAATTCGACACCGTCGACTCTCTTTGCTATGACATCTGTTGTCAATAACATTTGTTGGCAATGAGGCCCGATAGAGTTCCCTAAAGCAAGGCTTCAATTTCTAAATCTTGCATTGAAGCTCGTCACATTTGGCATATGGTATGACCATACAAAATTAGGAAGAGATAGGCAATGTGTTTGCAGGTTATTTCCTCCTGTAGGTTCTTTCATTATGTACCAGACGGGTGTATAGGACATATGACGACGTCTGTGCAGACATGGCTTAGTTTTCCTCCCAACTTTCATGACAACTGGTTGCAGCAACAACGACCAGGTTAACCAAGTTTAAATTTTCTTGTTTTTTTTCTCTTTCCTGTTTACACTTTTCTGGGCAATTACTACCATTGTGCAAAGAAAAGTGCTTTGGCAATTTTATAGTCCCTCTCTCCATGAGAGTGGTATACATGCAGACTGTTGCATGCTTATAGGATAAGCTGCAAGTCCGGCATAGGACACAGATTGGGCACAACATCTTCTCTCTCTCTTTCTCTTTTCTCTCCATGAATAATAAAAATTTTCTAAAAATCTTTTCATCCATGTTTTGTTTGGGAGTCAGTATGAGCCAAAATGCACTTACTCTCAGCTAGAAATTGGGCAAGATGCCATCCACATTAGTCTTCATCGGTTCGACGATTGAACACTAATTTCCATGAGGGCTATGAGCCACATAGGCTGGCTAAGAGCCACTGTTACATCTAGGGTAAGATCCACTTGTTGGTATTCCTTGGATGATTGTTCTTAAGATCGAACAGCTCTACCTAGTAGAGTACCCATTGACGTTAATTGACAAGCAAGCGTCTTGTCATTACGGATGTTTAGGGTGTCATTTTCGCACTGCATGTTGTTTGTACGACACTCAAGTGAGTTTTTGATAATCTTAAACTCACACCAGCTGATCTCTACCATGGAGTATAGATGCAGCAATCAGTTGTGACAGCATGGTTGTCCATAAGAGCTCGACAGTTCACTTGTGTGGATTTCCTGCTTTATCTCTAGCACTACGGCGTGTCTATGGACATACTATTTTGAGGTAAGACCCGTCGGGTGATTGTTACATCACCCCATAGGCATTCAGGATCACAGGTTGATCTGCATTGAGAATCACAATTGATCTCTCTAAGTTATACTTTCAAGGAAAGAATTACGCAATCTACCACACACGGTAGCAGACGGACACACTTTTCAAGTTGATTCCAATCATTCTGCACACAGTTGACTATATTGGTTATCATTATCTGCTTGTTGAGCAATTTCTACAAAGAGTCTTACGAAGGGGTTTGACTACGTAGATTCTAATCCATGGGCTTGGATTGCAAAGGAAACACCCAGAGTTCCCAGTGCAATGTTGTTTGTTTTTTTAGGTAGGGGACGTTCTCCTCTCCATTTGAATACAGGTAAGTGTACATTACGTACAACTCTCCAGGTACACATCTATTGATTTGGTGTTATTCCATTTTTAGTATGCTTCGCTTGGTTTTTCAAGACGTATAAGTCCGCTTGACTGTTACAGATCCATGCCAAGGGTATGTCGGCAAAAAGTGTTTTGGGCCAAGTGTCCAATCTATCTTTCTGCCTTATGCTGTTACAAACCTACTTGTAGGGTTCAATTTGGCACATGTTGTCACATGGGATACAACATGGTATCGGAACTCAAGGCGTTTGGTTTAGCAGTTAAGATTGGATTAGAAACTCACAAACTCATAGCAAAAGGTGTCGAAGCCTCTGCTGTCAAGATGAGATGTCCCCCTGGTCATCTGTCATATCTGCGCAGCCTCACGCTGTTGTCTGAATCGCGTGGCCGTTGTCCGCTCATCCTCCCTGATCTGAAGCCACATCTCATGTAGGATGCCCGAAGGCTTCGACGAGCCAGTCCTGAAAGCCTTCCGAGCAGCATCTCGTCGATGTTTCACGGTGTCCCGTGCAACAACCTTGATCTAGCTCTTCGGAACAACATCAGAACCCGGAGCAGGCTGGTACTCTCTTAGGATGGTCTCCACTATTTAAGTGACTTTGTCCTTTTCCTGCTGATCCCAAGATGTCAGAATGCTAGTCAAAAACTGTAGCTCCGCGAGCTGGCGAGTCTGCTATCTTATCTCAGTCCCGACTCTATTCATGTCAACAGAACCATCTGGCCATACAGTATAGAGATTGGAGGCACTAGGATCGTGTGGTTAGATGGACAAGAAAGTGCATTTGGATAGTTAGACAACTCGTGGATAGATACTTCTCAATCATGCAAACTGCCTCAATGGAGTTAGCCCTTGCGACTGCAATAGATTCCTCCTGTATCTCCTTGGAAGAGATCCACCACACTAGCTCTGAAATCTTCTTTGTGCAAGTCCGCACTTCCTCCGTTAAACACCCCTTGACTGCAATTGGAAGAATGAATTGCAAGAACTTATGACAGTCATGCCATTTCAGTCCTGACAGTTGATTGTCACGGGTGAATGCTGTCTTGAGACATTGCATATATCTTGTTGGCGTCCTGAACTTTGAAATCACCCTTTTAACTTGTCGCTCTTCATTTTTTAGAAATACCCATGGCGCTCTTGGAAGTTTTATTTGGTCAGCTGCATTGGTGAAAGGCCACAGCTCTGGCATCTTTCCAACTGACTGCAAATCATCTCGTGAAGCTCGATTTTCTTTCATTCCCATGATTGGCTTCCAGAGGAGCTCTCCCACATTCTTGAATATATGCATTGGATCCAGAAAATGGTTAATTAGTAGATCACGCCAGTACGGCAACGCATGGAGAATGGACAAACGTTTCATTCCTGGAACAGGGTGCCCCTCATGTTGCTCCCATCGGCGACGCCACTCTTGTACATGCATAGGACGACATTCGCTGCGACCAAGCTAACCTTCGCGCAAGTCATGGCCATCTGAAAGATAACGGTGGTGGCCTTGATAAATTGTCTTTCGAAGAGAGGCAGAATAGCGCACATCCAAGGACTTCCCGCAAATTGGACATGCATTGTATCCTGAAGTTGTTAGCCGTGCATATACTAAAGCATGAATCAGGCCAAGGCAAAGTGCTTGCGAATAGTGAGAATTTTGTAAATCAAGAACCATTACTAGAAGCTTCTCCGTATCCTGGCCAATCATGCATAGTCTACATAAAAAGTCCATGGATCCTTGCATGCTATTGTCCTAGTGATTCAATCGCATCTGCTATGTCGATCCCATGCCATAACTCCTGGAGCTCGTCAACTAGTGGAGCTAGATAAACATCCATGTTTTTTGCCCTGAACTTACTAGGTACAATCAAGCTTAATATGTCTGGGAGAAGGCATCCATCATCTCCTCCATGCCGTCGTCTTCTGTCTGTAAGTCCTTTTCTGCTTCCATCCTTGGCTCTATATTGATCGGACCTTCACGCATAATCCTTTTTCTCTCTCTCTCAGATGTATGTGCTATGTCGTAAAAATCAATGCCCGTTCCGTAAGAGTCGTATCGCAGACTCTGTACGGTTTCTTTAGCAAACTCTCCGTACTTGTGCACATGCTCATTACATATCCTACGCTTGCGTAGGATTTGATACTTACAGAGCGTGCACGAGGATGCAATCTTTTCCTCCATGTTAGTTGATGACGTTGCCATCTACAATGATTATGAATATTGTTTTAATATATATACTCCTCACAATGTAAACTACCTCGCATTCTCTAGTCATGCCCAATCTCCGTACATGGCAATGCATGTAGCGGGCAAATCCCCTTTGCCTCTTTTAGTTCCATAGTTTCTTCAACATGCTACGGCTACCTACGGCTTATGTAGTTGACGTTGATTCAAACCCATTGACCTATGGATTTCCATACACGCTCTTGACATTTCTTTAAGACTACTTAATGAACTATGAATGGTTTCGGTATGGATGGAAGCCATTTCCGAAATCCGTTTGTGCTTTTCCGTAGAAAAACGCAACCGAATTTGACCTACGGCTTGTGTATTTGGCGTTTCTTCTATCCGTTTGACCTACCGCTTGCCATACATGCTCTTAACAATGCCTAAAGACTATCTAATCGTCTACGGATGGTTTCAGTAGGCATAGAAGCCATTTCCGAAGTCCGTTTACGTTTTTTCGTAGAAAAACGCAACCGGATTTGACCTACGTCTTGTGTATTTGGCGTTTCTTCTATCCGTTTGACCTACGGCTTGCCATACGTACTCTTGACATTGACTAAAGACCACATAATCATCTACGGATGGTTTCAGAAGGCATAGAAGCTATTTCCGAAGTCCGTTTGCGTTTTTCCGTAGAGAAACGACGGCTTGTGTATTTGGCGTTTCTTCTATCTGTTTGACCTACGGCTTGCCATATGCACTCTTGACATTGCCTAAAGACTACCTAATCGTCTACGGATGGTTTTAGTAGGCATAGAAGCCATTTCCGAAGTCCATTTGCGTTTTTTCCGTAGAAAAACGCAACCGGATTTGACCTACGACTTGTGTAGTTGACGTTAATTCAAACCCATTGACCTACAGCTTGCCATACACGCTCTTAACATTGCTATAAGACTACTTAATGAACTACGGATGGTTTCAATATGGATAGAAGCCATTTCCGAAGTCCGTTTGCGTTTTTCTGTAGAAAAACGCAATCGGATTTGACATACGGCTTGTGTATTTGGCGTTTCTTCTATCCGTTTGACCTACGGGTTGCCATACGCTCTCTTGAAATTGCCTAAAGACTACCTAATCATCTACGGATGGTTTGAGAAGGCATAGAAGCCATTTTCGAAGTCTATTTGCATTTTTGCGTAGAAAAACGCAACCGGATTTGACCTACGGCTTGTGTATTTGGTGTTTCTTCTATCCTTTTGACCTACGGCTTGCCATACACACTCTTGACATTGCCTAAAGACTACCTTATCGTCTACGGATGGTTTCAGTAGGCATAGAAGCCATATCCAAAGTCCGTTTGTGTTTTTCCGTAGAAAAACGCAATCGAATTTGACCTACGGGTTGTGTATTTGGCGTTTCTTCTATCCGTTTGACCTACGGGTTGCCATACACGCTCTTGACATTTCCTCAAGACTACCTAATCATCTACCGATGATTTCAGAAGGCATAGAAGCCATTTTCGAAGTCTGTTTGCGTTTTTCCGTACAGAAACACAATCGGATTTGACCTACGGCTTGTGTATTTGGCGTTTCTTCTATCCGTTTGACCTACGGCTTGCCATACATACTCTTGACATTTCCTAAAGACTACCTAATCGTCTACGGATGGTTTCAGTAGGCATAGAAGCCATTTTCGAAGTCCGTTTGCGTTTTTCCGTAGAAAAACGCAATCGGATTTCACCTACGGCTTGTGTAGTTGACGTTAATTCAAACCCATTTACCTACGTCTTGGCATACACGCTCTTGACATTGCTTTAAGACTACTTAATGAAGTACGGATGGTTTCGGTATGTATAGAAGCCATTTTCAAAGTCTGTTTGCGTTTTTTCGTAGAAAAACGCAACTGGATTTGACCTACGGCTTGTGTATTTGGCGTTTCTTCTTTCCGTTTGACCTACGGGTTGCCATACATGCTCTTGACATTGCCTAAAGACTACCTAATTCGTCTACGGATGGTTTCAGTAGGCATAGAAGCCATTTCCGAAGTCTGTTTGTGTTTTTCTGTAGAAAAACGCAACCGGATTTGGCCTATGGCTTGTGTATTTGGCGTTTCTTCTATCCGTTTGACCTACGGCTTTCCATACGTGCTCTTGAAATTTCCTAAATACTACCTAATCATCTATAGATGGTTTCAGAAGGCATAGAAGCCTTTTACGAAGTCCGTTTGTGTTTTTTCGTAGAAAAACGCAACCGGATTTGACCTACGGCTTGCGTTTCTTCTATCCGTTTCACCTAGGGCTTGCCATACATGCTCTTGACATTTTCTAAAGACTACCTAATCATCTACGAATGTTTTCAGTAGGCATAGAAGCCATTTTCGAAGTGCGTTTGAGTTTTTTCATAAAAAACCGCAACCGGATTATACCTACGGCTTGTGTATTTGACGTTAATACAACGGAGCATTATAAAAGTGGTCAAAGAAACCCCCCCCCCCCCCCCCCCCCCCCCCCTTTCAACACTCTTTGCGCTGACGGGAGCAAAGCGAACCCCGAACCCCCGACGGCCTCTAAAACACCGGGGACCGAATGGCGCGCCTCGAGCCTGTCATGGTAAAGCAAACAGGGGGCACCACCTAGCTTCAGCGGCTAGGACGCAAACAACACACCACCATAACAAAGTTTTCATCCAAGAGAGATGGATGCTTGGGAGTAATGATGAAGAGGAAGGGGAATGAGATCAAGTGAGAGAGAGAGAGAGAGAGAGAGAGAGAGAGAGAGAGAGAGAGAGTATAGCGGCTTAGTACTTAGGCACCACAAAAGGATGGCGAATCCGCACACCCTTCACACATACACAAGAACACTCCAAACACAAGACTAGGTGGCGATTCCGCACACCTCACATGGGCAAAACATTGCAAGAAAACATACTCACAAAACCTCAAGCTTTATTTAGAGAATAAGGCGATGAAATGGGGAGCATAGGGTAGGGGAATGAGAAGGGAGAGCGTGGTAGGGCACATGGTGGATAGGTGGGAGTTGATGGCGAAGACGTGCACGAGGGTTATGGCCATCATCCTTCATTTAGTTTCCCTTCATCTTCCACAGCCCAAGAGTGTAGAGGTCATGCTCAATACGAGCATGGTGATTGCGGTGATGGTGATGGTGTGGGTGTGTGTGTGTGCACTAGGCACACACAGTGCATAGTGTACTCTTTGGTGATGTTGTGTGTGTTTAGTGTGATGGTGACCCCTCTTTATATAGGGGAGGAGGGGGGAGAAATTCTAGAATTTAGAAATGAAGAAATCATTATCTACATAGGACATGTGACTGTGGGCCCCACTTGTCTGGCTGTGTGTATATGTGCCAGAACAGCAGTCTCATGAGAGAGAGACTAAGAGAGAGAGATGGGTTGATGAAAAAAAGTGAGAGGTGACATGGAGAATAAAGTAATTACAAGAGGGGAGAGAGGGGAGTGTGTTTAGAGGTGAATCTGTGTGCAGATGTGTGTGAACACAAGAAAAATCAGGTAACCACCGGGTGCGGATGGGTCTGTGGGCACCTTTTTCAGTGAAACTGAGTGTGTGTGAGTGTGGGAGAGGTTATTTAGCTACAAGACAAGAGACATGGCGCCCTTTAGAGAGAGAGGGGGATATTTGGGTCATGGGATATGATAGGAGAGAAAAAGAGGGGGTGGGGTATACTCTTTTGGAAGATAGGGTAAGTTGCATGTGAGTTAGGATGCATTATTGGTGAGTTATAATGCATTATTGGTGAGAGGTGGGGTAGCTTGAGGAGAGAGAGAAAGGAGAAAGGACAAGGGGAAGAGAGAGGGGGTTGACCTTTTGAGTGGAGGAGAGGAAAAGGGACACCCCGTGGGGCAATAGTGAAGAAAAAGGAGGCAAGGTAGGGATGGGCTACCCCGCAGGCATGAGGTGGCCTATTTTACCTTTCTTATATATTTACATAATCATACTTTATTTTTTTCTTACTTTTTCCAATGCCTTTTATCACTCCCTCCCTAAGAGGGGGTTTTCATGGGGTGGGGATGAGAGAAGAGGGGTATGGGAGCTTGGCTTGTGAAAAGCCCCCATCGTTAGCCCTCCCCTTTTGGCTAGAGGCATTTATGTCTCTAGCTCATCTGTTTGATCATTATCGTCAGAGGTGGCGGCTGATGGTGTGTCCTCATGTGGAATGTCAATTGGTGGAGCCTGGTCAAATCGAAGAAAATAAGGCTTAAGTCGCCAACCATTTACCCTGGTTTTATGATGTTTTCTATCACCCTCCATAAGCTGGTAGTTTCCATCACCAACACTTGAGGTGACATAGAATTTTTCATCCCACTTAGGTGGTGAGATAGTTGGCAGAGTGGCTAAGACCTCCTTTACCTTGTTGTAGTTATGTTCGCTTTCCTCGTCCCAAGTGAAAGTTGATCTTTGAGTGAGTTGTTGCAGTGGTAGAACAAGTTGTGATAGTAGATGTATGAATCTACTTAAGTACCTCACCTTCTGTAGAAAAGAGACCAGTTGATGTGCGGTCGTTCGTGAAGGTAGGGCTATGAGTGCGGACACCTTACTTGGGTCGGCGTTGATACCTTTTGCTGAAATCTCATGGCCTAGTAGAATGACTTTACTCTCCCCAATGTGGCATTTATCCACATTTAATTGCCCACGTAGGCTCTGTAACCTGGCCAAACCTTCAGTTACCTTTTCTAAATGTGAAATACGGGAGCTATATATACAAAAATCATCAATGAACACTCTGATGGATGTTCCAAAGAACGGTTGAAAAACATATGTGACATATCTTTGGAATGTGGCAGGTGCATTTGTGAGACCAAATGGCATAACCCTGTATGCAAAACAACCCCATGGCGTGATAAAAGTGGTTTTTAGCTGATCTTCCAAGGCTATGCGTAGTTGAAAGTATCCAGAATAACCATCACAGACGGTATAGCATTCAAAACCCGCTACTTCATTCAGAATTTCATCCAAGAAAGGAAGAGGAAAGTGGTCTCTCTTTGTAGCTGCATTTAGTGGTTTGTAGTCAACACACACCCGCCACTTACCATTCTTTTTAGGCGTCACCACTACGGGTGACACCCATTCTGAGTTTTCTACAGGATAGATGAATCCCGCCTCCAGCAGTTTCCTTACCTCGGCCAAGAGTGCCTTTTCTTGTATGACCCCCAGTCGTCGTAGCTTTTGCACAACTGGTTTTACCCCTTCCTTCAACTTAATATGATGTTCCACCACTGTAATGCCTGTGATTCTTTCATAATTGTCAATGAACAGGTTAGGAAATCCCATCAACATTTACAAAAAACTATGTTTCTCCTCAAGTGTTAATTCCGTAGACAACATACCCTTCAACCTACTTCCTCCTAGGCCAGGTGATTTGCTCTCCTCTTCATTGGGTTGCCCTGTTGGTGATGGATCACAAGTTGTGATTACCCTTTGTGGATCCTTCATAATGATACCCATCACATCAATGGAACTGTCACTTTCGTCGGTGGACGTGGTCTCCTCCTCAGAACTGGAAGATTCGCTAGTGGTTTCATCTGCGGATGTTTCCAGATTCATTTGCTTCTGCTTGCCAATCCTCATGTGGTAGTAGATTGTCTCCCCCTTCTTACCGGTCATGCGTAGAAGGCCAGTACCCCAGTCCTGTTTTGCCTTCATGGCAGTCAACCATGGCCTTCCCAAAATTAGTGGATAGCCCTCCCCCTTAGTAGGCATTACAAAAACATCTACCTCTACCTCAGTGTTGAAAGCTTTGATTTTCACGGCACTTACCACACCCACACACTTTACTTTTGCGTTGTTTGCCATCTTTGCCTTGCATGGAGAAGGCCTGTCAACCTAGAGCCCTAATCGAAGCATCATAGCTTCGCTCATTAGACAGATTTGTGCACCTCCATCAATGTAGGTGTTTCCAACCCTCTTTCCTTTTATGTTTACGTCGACAATTGGAAGGATGTCATCCATGTTGCATCCCGAAATTGCTCCGGCTACCTTTGTTTTGGAGCGTCTTGTACTTATCATTTTAGACCATTGTCGCCTTACTTTAGGTACAAGATGTAGCAGCTGTGGCCATGTAATCTTCAGTCCTTGCTCTACCACATCCAATGTTAGATCATAGGGCTTAGAACTTTCCCCTAGCTACAAGTCGGTGATGCCCAATTTCCGTCGTGGCCTGGATGGCCTCTTGCTAGTTTCTCCTCTCATGATTCTCTCATCATCTGATTGTGTAGCTTTCTCCCTCCTAGCTCTTTTCACAGTCATGGCTTCAAGTGGTTCTAAAAAGGTTACCTTCTCCTTACCCTTGTCCCTCTCCTTTGCTCTGGGTGGATCCACTACTACGGCTTTTCCTTTCTCTTCTAGCCTTATGATGTTTACAGGGCGATCAGGTGGTGGGGCTGGTGGAAGAGGTGGGATGGATGCTTGTAGTAGTGTCTGGGGTGCAGGTAGAATTTGTGTTGGTGGGGGTGGTGCTCGGGGTGGGGGTGTTCTTTCTCTAGGGGGTGACAATTGGCTCCTCCTACCTCCTCAATTATAGTTTTGTCGTGGTTTGGGACAGTAGTACATACGGTGACCATCTTCTCCGTAGTTGTAGCAATGATACTCCCTGTTTTATCGTCGTGCTCTTTCAGGGTCTTGATCTCTTTCTTGACTCCTCCCTTGTTGTATTAAGTGGACAGACAAATTCTGCAGTTGGTCAGTAATATGGGCCAACATATCTTGTTGGTCATCTCTTACCCCAAGAGCGGGTGGTGGCGGTGGAATGGTGGTTGTCGTAGTTGCTGGTCGACGTGATGTTGCTGTTTCTGTTGACTCGGTTTCTTTGGCTTTCATTCGCAGCTTCTTGTCCTTAAGGCAAGCAATCTCAACGGCTAACTCGTACGTAGCCGGGAATCTACCTTTCACCTTCTCCTTGAGAAGCGGCCATAAGCCATGCGTGAACCGATCTTTTTTTAGGAAATCGGGTGCAGCTTCCCCCCTTGCCAGTGACTCAACCCACCCGTTCCCACAAATCCACAAATTTGGACTCATAGGTGGCATATTCTAAAAGACCCTCCTGCTTCAAGTCTCTCAACTTGTCCCACAGCTTTTCTAAAGTGGTACCTCCCCCAAAGAGCCTCTTAAAAGAGGTTTTTAAGGGCTCCCAGTCATCCTTGGTTGCTTGTGGAAGTGCATTGTACCATGATCTAGCTTCTAGCTCCATGAGATGCTTAAAGATTCTAACCCGAGATTCATCCGTATCTTTGTTGCTCACTACACATGCTACTTCAAAGTCATCTAGGAAGTCTGTTACCAAATCCTCCCCCTTCTTTCCTTTAAATGTTGGAAATGCTACACTTGCCATGATTACTAAGAGAGAGCTAGAAAGACACACTGCTTAACTTGCAAAAGTTTTTTTCTTCTTTACAAGGAGGCGTGTATATCCTCTTATACTAGGACATAGATTAAAACTTCAAACGGTACATTGCCTTGTACCAAAGGTAAGACAAATGGCTGATCTGATGCCAGAACCTCAAAAAACTGCTCCCCACCTAGCATGTGTCAATGACGTGCTGGTAGTGAGCCTTCAAGTCCAGTATTACTTTAATTGAGCGTACACGTGTTGGTATGTGTGATCTGTCTTGAGGTAGGTTGCACTGATTCATGTGAAGCTTAGAGGTGCTTAGTCTCTGTCCAAGCTTGTGGGAGAGGGTGGTGTTCTTTCCTGAAAAAAACTTAGTAGATCCCTAGTTTCTCTAGTGAGAGTGTGAGCCAATGCTTCCATTATTTGTGCTGCAGCATCAGGTGCGACTTGGAAACTGACTGTGATAATTACCTCGGTGACTTGAGTTACCCGATTCTCAAAGTAGAATAGTGTTGATTCTCTATTTTGCAGAGCTCCTTCCATCTTGTTGTTTTGGGTTGGTTGTAGGTTGGGGACATGGTTTCGACCTTCTCCTTCTTCTTCTTGGCACTCGGCCTATGTATATCCACTAGGTTTGGCATGTTGGTTGACTCTCCCACTACAAATCGATTACCGTTATGCCTGGCACTCGAGCTTCGATGGAGATGCGGAGTTCGTCTAGTTGTGCTTGGAGATCTTCTTCTTTTGTCGTCCAGTTAGCAAACCCTGCTAGCCATTCATCCATTCACAATAGTTTTGGGGTTTCAGTCTTGTAAACTGAAGGGTTTCATGAAAAGATCCTCCGTGGGGGGCACCAAATGACGGGAGCAAAACGAACCCCGAACCCCGACGGCCTCTAAAACGCCGGGGGTTGAATGGCGCGCCTCAAGCCTGTCACGATAAAGCGAACATGGGGCACCACCTAGCTTTGAACGGCTAGGACGCAAACAACACACCACCATAACAAAGTTTTCATCCAAGAGAGATGGATGCTTGGAGTAATGGTGAAGAGGAAGAGGAATGAGATCAAATGAGAGAGAGAGAGCAAGAGTATAGCGGCTTAGTACATAGGCACCACAGAAGGATGGAAAATCCGCACACCCTTCACACATACACAAGCTCACTCCAAACACAAGACTAGGTGGCGATTCCGCACAGCTCACATGGGAAAAAACATTGCAAGGTGGCATATTCTAAAAGACCCTCTTGCTTCAAGTCTCTGAACTTGTCCCAGAGCTTTTCTAAAGTGGTACCTCCCCCAAAGAGCCTCTTAAAAGAGGTTTTTAAGGGCTCCCAGTCATCCTTGGTTGCTTGTGGAAGTGCATTGTACCACGATCTAGCTTCTAGCTCCATGAGATGCTTAAAGATTCTAACCCGAGATTCATCCGTATCTTTGTTGCTCACTACACATGCTACTTCAAAGTCATCTAGGAAGTCTGTTACCAAATCCTCCCCCTTCTTTCCTTTAAATGTTGGAAATGCTACACTTGCCATGATTACTAAGAGAGAGCTAGAACGACACACTGCTTAACTTGCAAAAGTTTTTTTCTTCTTTACAAGGAGGCGTGTATATCCTCTTATACTAGGACATAGATTAAAACTTCAAACGGTACATTGCCTTGTACCAAAGGTAAGACAAATGGCTGATCTGATGCCAGAACCTCAAAAAACTGCTCCCCACCCAGCATGGTGTCGATGACGTGCTGGTAGTGAGCCTTCAAGTCCAGTATTACTTTGATTGAGCGTACACGTGTTGGTATGTGTGATCTGTCTTGAGGTAGGTTGCACTGATTCATGTGAAGCTTAGAGGTGCTTAGTCACTGTCCAAGATTGTGGGAGAGGGTGGTGTTCTTTCCTGAAAGAAACTCAGTAGATCCCTAGTTTCTCTAGTGAGAGTGTGAGCCAATGATTCCGTTATCTGTGCTACAGCATCAGGTGCGACTTGGAAACTGACTGTGATAATTACCTCGGTGACTTGAGTTACCCGATTCTCAAAGTAGAATAGTGTTGATTCTCTATTTTGCAGAGCTCCTTCCATCTTGTTGTTTTGGGTTGGTTGTAGGTTGGGGACATGGTTTCGACCTTCTCCTTCTTCTTCTTGGCACTCGGCCTATGTATATCCACTAGGTTTGGCATGTTGGTTGACTCTCCCACTACAAATCGATTACCGTTATGCCTGGCACTCGAGCTTCGATGGAGATGCAGAGTTCGTCTAGTTGTGCTTGGAGATCTTCTTCTTTTGTCGTCCAGTTAGCAAATCCTGCTAGCCATTCATCCATTCACAATAGTTTAGGGGTTTCAGTCTTGTAAACTGAAGGGTTTCATGAAAAGATCCTCCGTGGGGGCACCAAATGACGGGAGCAAAGCGAACCCCGAACCCCCGACGGCCTCTAAAACACCGGGGACCGAATGGCACGCCTCGAGCCTGTCATGGCAAAGCAAACAGGGGGCACCACCTAGCTTCAGCGGCTAGGATGCAAACAACACACCACCATAACAAAGTTTTCATCCAAGAGAGATGGATGCTTGGGAGTAATGATGAAGAGGAAGGGGAATGAGATCAAGTGAGTGAGAGAGAGAGAGAGAGAGAGAGAGAGAGAGAGAGAGAGAGAGAAAGAGAGAGAGAGAGAGAGAGAGAGTATAGCGGCTTAGTACTTAGGCACCACAAAAGGATGGCGAATCCGCACACCCTTCACACATACACAAGCTCACTCCAAACACAAGACTAGGTGACGATTCCGCACACCTCATATGGGCAGAACATTGCAAGAAAACATACTCACAAAACCTCAAGCTTTATTTAGAGAATAAGGCAATGAAATGGGGAGCATAGGGTAGGGGAATGAGAAGGGAGAGCGTGGTAGAGCACATGGCGGATAGGTGGGAGTTGATGGCGAAGACGTGCACGAGGGTTATGGCCATCATCCTTCATTTAGTTTCCCTTCATCTTCCATAGCCCAAGGGTGTAGAGGTCATGCTCAAGATGAGCATGGTGATTGCGGTGATGGTGATGGTGTGTGTGTGTGTGTGTTTGCACTAGGCACACACAATGCATAGTGTACTCTTTGGTTATGTTGTGTATGTTTAGTGTGATGGTGACCCCTCTTTATATAGGGGAGGAGGGGGGCGAAATTCTAGAATTTAGAAATGAAGAAATCATTATCTACATAGGCCATGTGACTGTGGGCTCCACTTGTGTGGCTGTGTGTATATGTGCCACAACAACAGTCTCATGAGAGAGAGACTAAGAGAGAGAGATGGGTTGATGAAAAAAAGTGAGAGGTGACATGGAGAATAAAGTAATTACAAGAGGGGAGAGAGGGGAGTGTGTTCAGAGGTGAATCTGTGTGCAGATGTGTGTGAACATAAGAAAAATCAGGTAACCACCGGGTGGGGATGGGTCTGTGGGCACCTTTTTTAGTGAAACTGAGTGTGTGTGAGTGTGGGGGAGGTTATTTAGCTACAAGACAAGAGACATGGCGCCCTTTAGAGAGAGAGGGGGGTATTTGGGTCATGGGATATGATAAGAGAGAGAAAGAGAGGGTGGGGTATACTATTTTGGAAGATAGGGTAAGTTGCATGTGAGTTAGGGTGAATTATTGGTGAGTTATAATGCATTATTGGTGAGAGGTGGGGTAGCTTGAGGGGAGAGAGAAAGGAGAAAAGACAAGGGGAAGAGAGAGGGGGTTGACCTTTTGAGTGGAGGAGAGGAAAAGGGACACCCGATGGGGCAACAGTGAAGAAAAAGGAGGCATGGTAGGGATGGGCTACCCCGCACGCATGAGGTGGCCTATTTTACCTTTCTTATATATTTACATAATCATACTTTATTTTTTTCTTACTTTTTCCAATGCCTTTTATCACGCCCTCCCTAAGAGGGGGTTTTCATGGGGTGGGGACGAGAGAAGAGGGGTATGGGAGCTTGGCTTGTGAAAAGCCCTCATCAGCGCGCTGGTGTTATAGAGTAGGTGTTATAGAGTAGCTCTCCCACAGTTGCATGGAATGCATCAAAAATACCAATAATGCAATCCACCGGCTGCCAGCCTTCTTTTTCAAAAGAATAAATTAGACTAATTTGCAAGAAATTTCAGCAGACAGTACCTATTTTCTCCCAACAACTCAATGCCATGATCGACTCCTCTCGAAGGTAGCAAGCCATGAGGTAGATCATCAGGAAAAACATCCTTGAAATAAGTCATGATTTCTCGGATAAGGTTGGATTTGTCAGAATCCCCAAGTTCAACAGAAGAACATGAAACATTTTCACAAAATTCAATGACAGAAGTACCAAGCACTAATGAATCAAACCAAGCAGATGGTATACATTATTAAAAGTCAACATCAGAAGACTTTATTTCTTTATACATTTCCAAAGCAGTAATAACTGGTATTGCAAAACCATTATTTACAAACTTCTGATTACAAATCGAGACAGATACATGAGGCATGTGTTGCTTAACAAAGGCTTTTGTACAGGAATTGGATTAGCTAGTTTCCAATCCCCTTCAGGTTTGCATAGTTCCCTCACGAAGGAATGCAAAAACTAAGAGTTTTTGTGCGTGAAAACTTGTTCGATTTACAGGGGAAGTGTCCCATTGTGTGCGGGAGCACTTGAGACACGTGTAGGCGTGCTTGCTCCGCTCGAAACGGTCCAAAACAGAGAATTACATCCAATTGTGTCTTTTTGCAGGTTTAGGGTTTCCCACTAAGCTACATGGAATTGCCAAGAGAGCCTCAAAAAGGCCTTGGGATGCGTGTACAATTCACTTGGCACATAACAGTGGCAAAACAAAAAACTACAGCATGCTTAAATTGACCTCTAGCTCACTGGAAAGCTTCCATACCACAATGGAAAGTGTCCTTGACGTGTAATTTTGACCTATAGGAATATTTGCACCGTTACGCAGGCAAAATTGGGTCAAAAACCTGCAAATATAGCCATGGATAGGTTTGGACAACTTTGTTAGGGTTAGGTGGAAGCGTTCGGATTGTTTTGTTGTTAAGGGAGCCTCAAGAAAGCATTGGGTGCTTGTACAGGAAAATTTAGAGAGATTTCTTGTGGGGTATCTCATCTAATTCAAGGGGCAAGTGACCCTATAGATGCAAAAGCTCGAGGGCTACCTAGAAAAGTGATCGGCATGCAGATCAAAGCGCAAAACATACAATTTAGGGAGCTGCAATTTCTTGCCAGGTTTTGCAAAGAGCTCTAAAGTGCGTGGAAAGTCAATGCTTGCTTGGGATTTTGTCCGTGGAGACTCCTACTGTGGGTATGTTACCAAAATCGAGTTGGATTAGAGGAACTTCAGCCCGATAAAAGTGGGACAGCTTGTAGAAGTTTACAAGTTTTTCTCAAGTATATTAAGAATAAAGAAATATTGAAAGGGGCACTAGTCTTTGGGGCCAACAAGGTGTCATTTTCTACTTGGTAGTGCTCTAGCTTCCAAGTAGTGGATTGTCTTGAAGTTTTGAATTCCAGTGAGAGGGTTATTTGTGAAGTTCCTTTGTGTCGTAAAGTTAAAGTGAAGTTTCGGGTGAAAGCCAAAGCCTACTACCCCATGGGCCGGTTTCATGGTTTTGTCATCAGGATACTATCACTTTCTCCTCAAAAAGTGAGCCTCGGTTGGTTTCTGAGTAAATACACAAAGTAGAGGAACTTGGAATTACACTATGGATGACAGAACGGACGACACCAGGGTTTGCAAGTATGAACCAAGATGAGATAGGGAGAGGTCTCACGGTAGGATCTTCTGGGCAGTGATGTGGGTCTGCCAGGTGGCACGCTCCTCGCAGATTATCTGAGGTGATTGCTTGGATTCTTTGACACATTGGTAAATCATCTTGAAATTTGAGCTTACTTGGTCGTGGGTAGTATGCCACAGTGTTGTGGAATTATGCTCGTTTGCAGAGGCAAGAGCCTCTTTCACATTAAGGGATAGGTTGCAAGATGCTATTGGTGAATTTCAAGAACTTTCCACCTATGGATGAAAAGTGGATGGAAGAGCATGAATTGCGAAGTCACCAAATGTATTGCATCTTTACCTTGAGGCCTTAGGGTTAAAGCCTAGGTATGTTGTAACCCAATTTCTGCAAAGGAGGGGTAATGATAGAACCAGCACATCAAATGTACTCATGGATTAAGTGCAATAGCAGTGTACATTGTTTGACAAAAGTATGAAGGTCTCATTAAGTCATTTGTACACATGTTTTGATAGTCTTTCTTGCGAATACATGCGATGATAAAAGGGTACTTACCACACTGAATCATCTATGGCATCTATATATGGCACGCAATCGAGGACGTTTGCGATTTTAAGAGGGTGGTATGTCATGAGGATATGGAAATTGATAACTTGAGTTGTTGGTTTCTTTCTGATGACTTTTTAATTTTTGGGACCCTTTTTTTGAAGCTGCAAATGGTGGGACATTGTATGGCCAGTGTGAAACGTTTGACGGCCAAGAGTCTCACCCGCAGTCGACAAGGGTAGGTCAACAGGAGTTGGTCAGGCCAATCGACCCTAGAATCCGAGAAGTAAAAGGGTGTCTAGGCTTAGTTCAAAGTCATTTAGGCCCCTTGCGACACTTATAAGTCGGTGGGTACTAGGAAATTTACTCAAAAGAAGCATAAGGGACACACGGCGGCTCCTGAGCATCTTTCCCTATCTGCATGAAGAGGGGGCGCCCATTTCAAGAGAGGGGGCTGATTTCAGCCCATAAGTGAGTGTTACAGTGTGTGTGAGTAGTGGGTGTAGGTGATCACAACTTTAATGGAAATCTTGCCTTCTCCCTTGCTCTATGTAGCACGACGATCTGCTCTTGCGCATCTGTCTCTTCCCTTTTCACAGATGGTAATGCCCCACTAGTTGGGCTTCTCAGATAACCATGTACAATTTTAAGGGTTTTATGTTCGTTTGCCAAGGAAACAACCTTTTGTTCAGAAGCCGGATTAGCTGATAGCTAATCCCCTTCAGGTATGCACAGTTCCCTCGCAAAGGAATGCAAAAATGGAGAGTTTTCGTGCGTGAAAACTCATCCGATTTATAGGGGAAGTGTCTTATTGTGTGTGAAGCACCTGAGACATGTGTCGGCGTGCTCGCTCCACTCAAAATGGTCCAAAATAGAGAATTACAGCCTGTTGTGTTTTTCTACAGGTTTAGGTTTCACACCTAAACTGCAGGTAATTGTCAGGGGAGCCTCGGAAAGACCTTGGGATGCGTAAATAGGGTTGTAGGCACATAACAATGGAATAACAGAAAATTACAGCATGTTGAAATTGACATGCAGCTCACTAGAAAGCTTCCATACCGCAAGGGAAAGTGTCCTTGACGTGTACTTTTGACCTAAAGGGATATTTTCGCCGTTATGTTGTCAAAATTGCGTCAAAAACCTGCAATTACAGCCATGGGCAGGTTTGGACAGCTTGGTGAAGGTTAGGTGGAAGCGTTTGGATCATTTATTTGTAACGGGAGCCTCGAGAAAGCATTGGGTTCTTGTACATGACAATTTAGAGAGATTTCCCGTGAGGAATCTCGTCTAATTTAAGGGGCAAGTGACCCTATAGGTTGGAGAGCTCCAGGGCTACCTAGAAAAGTGATCAGCACACGGATCGGAGTACAAAACAAAGAATTGAGCGAGCTGTAATTTCTCGCCAGCTTCTCCAAAGAGCTCTAAAGTGCATGGAAAGTCAATGTTTGCTTGGGATTTTGTCTGTGGAGACTTCTACTATGGTTATGTTGTCGAAATTGGGGTTAAGTAGAGGAATTACAGCCCAATAAAAGTGGGACAGCTTGTAGAAGTTTACAAATTTTTCTCAAGTATATTAAGTATAAAGAAATACTGAAAGGGGCGCTAGTCTTTGGGGCAATAGTGTGTAGTTCTCTACTTGGTAGCGCTCGAGTTGCGAGTTGTCTTGAAGTGTTGAATTCCAGTAAGAGGCTTATTCATGAAGTTCCTTTGTGTCGTAAAGTTAAAGTAAAGTTTTGGGTGAAAGCCAAAGTCCACCGCCCTATGGGCCAGTTTCACAAATACATAACAGGAGCACCCTAGGTGTGTGCAAAAAGGCATATCACAATGTGTCTACAACCAACTGGGTGAGGCGGTGTCGTAATGAACTTGGCTAGTGGCTAAAGTGTCTGAATCAAGTTTCCCAGGTCCCTTGTGTGGTGCAAGAACTCAAGAGCCTAGTCCTGGAGTCAATCTAGTACTGTATGGAGATTCCACTCTGTGTGATCAGTAGAAAGAGGAGCCAACTGATGTATCCAAGGCCTTCGCACCTCTCGCTCTGCCAGAAAGAGAACATGTACTGTGAAACGGGCTACCTCGAGGTAAGGAGATGGGTCTCCAAGAAAGCGCACAAAGTCGTAGTCGAAGAAGTCCCATCCTCGATGAATGTCAAAATGGGTCAGACTGTGAAGAACTCACGTAAAAGGGGGAAGCGTGCAGTGCCTTATGTAGGGTTGCCCCTCTCAAGCCAATTGACATGTAGAGAAAGTAGTGCCCAACGATCTCCGAGCTGCTGAGGAGTCTATTGTCCCTTGAGCTAGTGGGGGGAGTGTAAGCTATGCGGGGGGGGGGGCATTGGGGAGCAAAGGATTTGAGACTCGGCATGTGATGGGAGAGCGGGGGCTGGCGGCAGTGAGGCTGAGGTGGAAGGAGACGCCTTAGGTACATCCTATTGTAAAGGGTCAAAACGATTTCTTTTAGGAACCTAAAGGTGCTCGCCTATCATAGGGCAATCACCAAGGGGTTTGTATGGCGGGCCTGTCCTTGGCCACGATGACCATGTACCTGCTGCCATGCTACCATCCATCATCTGGCCATCTCTTAAGAGGTGCCCGCTTGGGTGTTTGGATGCTGTGTCTGACCAACCTTGGACGGCTGAGTGTGTGGCACGGATTGAGTTCTCATACGAGGAAAAGCCTTCATACGATGGCCCATTTGTCTACATATGAAGCATTGGTTCGGGAGTCTTGAATACCCTACGCTCTCATGGAGCCGGCCACCGCTCACCCTAGGCTCGACTACCTTTGGGAGAGTGTGGGTGTCCCTAACCAAAACATGTATTGGAGGTATACCTATTGCCTTGGCAGCGACTGAAGCTACCGTGCGCAGGGTCTCTAAGACTGTCGTGATCTTGGAACCAATCTTGGATAGAAGCAGGCGTACTCTTTTCTCAATCCGAGGAAGCAAACCAAAATTATCATAGCAACTTGCTCGACAAGAACATCAAAAGCTGGGTAGAAACCATGGCGCCACTCGCGGAAATAAGCCCTAACTGCTCGGATGGCTAGCGTGCTCATGGAAATGACCTTGGAAGCCATCTTGAAAGTCTCTTACTCAAATTGGTAATTACCTCGCCCAAGGAGCTGTACATCCATGATCTTGCCTATCTCTGCAAGAACGCGGGTCTGGAGGAGGTCGTGCACCTCGCCTCTGTTGGCCGTTCAGGTGTCGATAATCTTGCAGATGATAGAGATGGCCTTGAAAAGTTCCACCTCTGCTTCAAGGCTCTCTTGCTTTGTTGGCAACATAGCAAGTCGATGGTGGGCTTTGTAGGGTCGGGCGAGGGGGCTTTGAAGCTTGTCTTAGTCCCTTTGGTGTGGAGTAGGAGCCTCCATATGTGTATTTCTATGAAAAAAAAAGGCAAGTCAAAGTCGAGGGCAACAATTTGAAGAAAAACAAATTGCAAAGTGAACAGTCAGCTGCAACAGAAGAGGGGGGAAGGAAGGGGGGGAGAACAGCAGCAGCAAGAGGGTTGACTCTATTAGGATAGGTTCATCTGTTCAAGAAGAAGAAGATGGCATTTTATTTTCTTTATTCGGCTTAATGTCAAAGATCTGTGAAATCGTCTTCATTTTTGGTTTTCCACAATAAGTGGAATTGGTCATTCATGCTTTTAGCAATGCCTCCAGAAGGTTTCTTCTTCAGTTTTGAGTTGTACCTTGAAACTTTTAGATTATTAGTAGTCTCTACTCCGAAAGGTAATCGAGGAATCAACAGGTTGAATCTGGTGCAGTGAGGACTACACAAGAGAGGAGTCACTCCAGTCAAAAATTGTTGAGATTGAATAAAGTCACTAATTTCTTTTTAAGATTTTAGAGATACTGACAAGCTAATAGTATTTTGCGGAATGAATTTATGAACATATGTACATTGAATTGGAAATTTCCTACAATTGAACATGCTCTTTTATGTTGGTAGAGTGTGGGGAAATGTTGGGTGTATACATTCCAATTACGCAATCTAAAGCAAATACCACATCGATAACGGTGTGGGGGACCCTTGAGAGGGTTGGTTGGGACCCCATCGGGTGTCGCTCTTGTCTTCTCTCTTTTTCTCTCTCTCCATCTTCACATCTCTTGCATTCTCTCAGCCCCTCTCTTCAGAGGAAAGTAAAAAGAACAATCATTCAAGCACAAAGAATTTACTAACGCAAAGAAAGGAGAAAAGGTTTTGTGGAATTGTAAAACTAGATCTTCACCATTTCAATTCCATTGCACCTAACATTGTTATCAAAGATTTGAAGATTTTACACTAATCCGCTAATTCCCAAAAAGTCTTTTTTTTTCTCTTTTGTGTTTTTGGTTTTGTTGGCAGCCCTTTGGTGTATTCTCCTCCATCTCTTGGAGTAGCAAGCCTTCCATTGCGCGTAAAGCCATGCACCTTGAGCGTCAAAAAATAGCAACCAATTGTATACCGGTTGTTGCATGAAGGGTGTACTGACGAGGGGGTAGATAGTCTCCCGAAGATTAGTCTGCAAACTTCCTTGAACAAAGAGGAGAAGTCCTTGCATGGTCAAGACTCGTAGCGGTATGGATACCTCCACCAATCAAGAAGGCAAGCAAGTTCCCCCCATGGATCCTCCCATGAGATCTCCCCCTACCCCTTCTCTTTGTGTCATAATAACTAATATCTAATTCTCCTAAATGATTTTCTCGTGTTACACTGATCATTTAATATGGGAAAGTACCGGGGGAGAAAAAGCTAGATTATTGGTAAGGCTAGCAGACTAGTCACATTAGGGATCCAAAGGAGGGAAAACAGGGATCCAAAGGGAGATTACCTACAGAAGAGCAATGTGCAAAGACATAAGGTTCAGCCCATTAAGACTTCCAAAATGCTAAGTTTCCAAAATTCAAAGGTTAAGTCTAATGGTCATTGCTTAGGAAAATTGAATGCTTGCTAGTGTGACAAAGTCTTCTAAAACTCCTAAAGAGGAGGGGGAAAGCCCTTTTAGTAGGGTATGAGAGAGAAACACACACACACTCACAGGCTCCCTTTACACTAATGGGGGCTTTTCACAAGCCAGGCTCCCATACCCCTCTTCTCTCTTCCCCACCCCATGGAAACCCCCTCTTAGGTAAGGAGTGATAAAAGGCATTGAAAAAAGTAAGAAAAAATAAAGTATGAGTTTGTAAATAAGTGAGAAAGGTAAAATAGGCCACCTCGGGCCTGCGGGGCACCCAATCCCCACCCTGCCTCCTTTTTCTTCACTATTGCCCCACCGTGTGTCCCTTTTCCTCTCCTCCACTCAAAAGGTCAACCCCCTCTCTCTTCCCCTTGTCCTTTCTCCTTTCTCTCTCCCCTCAAGCTACCCCACCCTTGTCCTTACCAATAATACACCCTAACTCACATGCCACTTATCCTATCTTCCAAATTAGTATACCCCACCCCCCTTTTTCTCTCATATCCCATGACCCAAATATCTCCCCCTCTCTGTAAAGGGCACCATGTCTCTTGTCTTGTAGCCAGATAACCTCCCCCACACTCACACACACTCAGTTTCACTGAAAAAGGTGCCCACAGACACATCCCCACCCTGTGGTTACCTGATTTTTCTTGTGTTCACACACATATGCACACAGATTCACCTTTGAACACACTCCCCTCTCTCCCCTCTTGTAATTACTTTATTCTCCATGTCACCTCTCACTTTTCTCATCAACCCATCTCTCTCTCTCTTAGTCTCTCTCTCATGAGACTGCTGTTCTGGCGCATATACACACAGCCAGACAAATGGGGCCCACAGTCACATGGCCTGTGTAGATAATGATTTCTTCATTTCTAAATTCTAGAATTTCTCCCCCCTCCTTCCCTATATAAAGAGGGGTCACCATCACACTAAAGACACACACAACATCACCAGAGAGTACACTATGCACTATGTGTGCCTAGCACACACCTCGAGGGGTTCACTATGTGTAAAACTACTATATCACGTGCGTTCAAGACAAGTTTGTAAAACCCCTTATCTGTGAATTTTTTTAGGAATATAATATACCCTTTTCATTTAAAATAAGTTTTTTTCAAATTTGAAAAAATAATGCCCTTCTGTATATATATTTCTGTAAGTTTCAAGAACATTAAATACCCTTCTGTTGAACTCACGTGATAGGTTACATATTTTTAGGTGACCTCCCCGGGGCACACACACACACACCCACACCATACCATCACCGCAGTCACCATGCTCGACTTGAGCATGACCTCTACACCCTTGGGCTAAATGAAGGAGGATGGCCATAACCCTCGTGCGAGTCTTCGCCATCAGCTCCCACCTATCCGCCATGTGCTCTGCCACTCTCTCCCTTCTCTTTCCCCTACCCTATGCTCCCCATTTCATCACCTTATTCTCTAAATAAAGCTTGAGGTTTTGTGAGTATGTTTCTTGCAATGTTTTTTCCCATGTGAGCTGTGCGGAATCGCCACCTAGTCTTGTGTTTGGAGTGAGCTTGTGTATGTGTGAAGGGTGTGCGGATTCGCCATCCTTCTGTGGTGCCTATGTACTAAGCCGCTATACTCTTGCTCTCTCTCTCTCATTTGATCTCATTCCTCTTCCTCTTCACCATTACTCCAAGCATCCATCTCTTTTGGATGAAAACTTTGTTATGGTGGTGTGTTGTTTGCGTCCTAGCCGTTCAAAGCTAGGTGGTGCCCCATGTTCGCTTTATCGTGACAGGCTTGAGGCGCGCCATTCAGCCCCCGGCGTTTTAGAGGCCGTCGGGGTTCGGGGTTCGTTTTGCTCCCGTCATTTGGTGCCCCCCACGGAGGATCTTTTCATGAAACCCTTCAGTTTACAAGACTGAAACCCCAAAACTATTGTGAATGGATGAATGGCTCGCAGGATTTGCTAACTGGACGACAAAAGAAGAAGATCTCCAAGCACAACTAGACGAACTCCGCATCTCCATCGAAGCTCGAGTGCCAGGCATAACGGTAATCGATTTGTAGTGGGAGAGTCAACCAACATGCCAAACCTAGTGGATATACATAGGCCGAGTGCCAAGAAGAAGAAGGAGAAGGTCGAAACCATGTCCCCAACCTACAACCAACCCAAAACAACAAGATGGAAGGAGCTCTGCAAAATAGAGAATCAACACTATTCTACTTTGAGAATCGGGTAACTCAAGTCACCGAGGTAATTATCACAGTCAGTTTCCAAGTCGCACCTGATGCTGCAGCACAAATAATGGAAGCATTGGCTCACACTCTCACTAGAGAAACTAGGGATCTACTAAGTTTTTTTCAGGAAAGAACACCACCCTCTCCCACAAGCTTGGACAGAGACTAAGCACCTCTAAGCTTCACATGAATCAGTGCAACCTACCTCAAGACAGATCACACATACCAACACGTGTATGCTCAATCAAAGTAATACTGGACTTGAAGGCTCACTACCAGCACGTCATCGACACATGCTAGGTGGGGAGCAGTTTTTTGAGGTTCTGGCATCAGATCAGCCATTTGTCTTACCTTTGGTACAAGGCAATGTACCGTTTGAAGTTTTAATCTATGTCCTAGTATAAGAGGATATACACGCCTCCTTGTAAAGAAGAAAAAAACTTTTGCAAGTTAAGCAGTGTGTCTTTCTAGCTCTCTCTTAGTAATCATGGCAAGTGTAGCATTTCCAACATTTAAAGGAAAGAAGGGGGAGGATTTGGTAACAGACTTCCTAGATGACTTTGAAGTAGCATGTGTAGTGAGCAACAAAGATACGGATGAATCTCGGGTTAGAATCTTTAAGCATCTCATGGAGCTAGAAGCTAGATCCTGGTACAATGCACTTCCACAAGCAACCAAGGATGACTGGGAGCCCTTAAAAACCTCTTTTAAGAGGCTCTTTGGGGGAGGTACCACTTTAGAAAAGCTGTGGGACAAGTTGAGAGACTTGAAGCAGGAGGGTCTTTTAGAATATGCCACCTATGAGTCCAAATTTGTGGATTTGTGGGAACGGGTGGGTTGAGTCACTGGCAAGGGGGGAAGCTGCACCCGATTTCCTAAAACAAGATCGGTTCACGCATGGCTTATGGCCCCTTCTCATGGAGAAGGTGAAAGGTAGATTCCTGGCTACGTACGAGTTAGCCGTTGAGATTGCTCGCCTTAAGGACAAGAAGTTGCGAATAAAAGCCAAAGAAACCGAGTCAAAAGAAGCAGGAACAGCAACTACGACAACCACCATTCCACCACCACCAACGGCTCTTGGGTTAAGAGATGACTAACAAGATATGCTGGCCCATATTACTGACCAACTACAGAATTTGTATGTCCACCTAATACAGCAAGGGAGGAGTCAAGAAAGAGATCAAGACCCTAGAAGAGCACGACGACAAAACAGGGAGTATCACTGCTACAACTGCGGAGAAGATGGTCACCGTATGTACTAGTGTCCCAAACCACGACAAAACTATAATAGAGGAGGTAGGAGGAACCAATTGTCACCCTCTAGAGAAAGAACACCCCCACCCCGAGCACCACCCCCACCAACACAAATTCTACGTCCACCCCAGACACCACCACAAGCATCTATCCCACCTCTTCCACCAGCACCACCACCTGATCTCCCTGTAAACATCATAAGTCTAGAAGAGAAAGGAAAAGCCGTAGTAGTGGATCCACCGAGAGCAAAGGAGAGGGACAAGGGTAAGGAGAAGGAAACCTTTTTAGAACCACTTGAAGCCATGACTGTGAAAAGAGCTAGGAGGGAGAAAGCTACACAATCAGATGATGAGAGAAGCATAAGAGGATAGACTAGCAAGAGGCCATCCAAGCCACGACGGAAATTGAGCATCACCGACTTCCAGCTAGGGGAAATTTCTAAGCCCTATGATCTAACATTGGATGTGGTAGAGCAAGGACCGAAGATTACATGGCCATAGGTGCTACATCTTGCACCTAAAGTAAGGCGACAATGGTCCAAAATGGTAAGTACAAGACACTCCAAAACAAAGGTAGCCGGAGCAATTTCGGGTTGCAACATGGACGACATCCTTCCAATTGTCCACGTAAACATAAAAGGAAAGAGGGTTGGAAACACCTACATTGATGGAGGTGCACAAATCTGTGTAATGAGCGAAGCTATGATGCTTCGATTAGGGCTCGAGGATGACAAGCCTTCTCCATGCAAGGCAAAGATGGCAAACAACGCAAAAGTAAAGTGTGTGGGTGTGGTAAGTGCCGTGAAAATAAAATATTTCAACACTGAGGTAGAGGTAGATGTTTTTGTAATGCCTACTAAGGGGGAGGTCTATCTACTAATCTTGGGAAGGCGATGGTTGATGGCCATGAAGGAAAAACAAAACTGGGGTACTGGCCTTCTACGCATGACCGGTAAGAAAGGGGAGACAATCCACTACGACATGAGGATTGGCAAGTAGAAGAAAATGAATCTGGAAACATCGGCAGATGAAACCACTAGCGAATCTTTCACTTCTGAGGAGGAGACCACATCCACCGACGAAAGTGACCACTTTTATCACGCCATGGGGTTGTTTTGCATACACGGTTATGCCATTTGGTCTCACAAATGCACCAACCACATTCCAAAGATATGTCACATGTTTTTCAACCCTTCTTTGGAACATCCATAAGAGTGTTCATTGATGATTTTTGTATATATAGCTCCCGTATTTCACATTTAGAAAAGGTAACTGAAGGTTTGGCCAGGTTGCAGAGCCTAGGTGGGAAATTAAATGTGGATAAATGCCACATTGGGGAGAGTAAAGTCATTCTACTAGGCCATGAAATTTCAGCAAAAGGTATCAATCCCGACCTAAGTAAGGTGTCCGCACTCATAGCCCTACCTTCACCAACGAACGCACGTCAACTGGTCTCTTTTCTATAGAAGGTGAGGTACTTAAGTAGATTCATACATCTACTATCACAACTTGTTCTACCACTGCAACAACTCACTCAAAGATCAACTTTCACTTGGGATGAGGAAAGCGAACATCACTACAACAAGGTAAAGGAGGTCTTAGCCACTCTGCCAACTATCTCACCACCTAAGTGGGATGAAAAATTCTATGTCACCTCAAGTGTTGGTGATGACTCATTGGGGGCTGTGCTACTCCAAAAGGATACGATGAAATCTTTCATGAGGCCAATCTACTTCTCTAGTCGAATGATGACAGCAGGAGAGAAAGGTTTCACCCATGTGGAACACTTAGTCCTAGCTCTTAGATTCGCAACTAAAAAGTTTAGGTCATATTTGCTGCCTAAGCAATTTGAGATTCTAACCACGGATGAAATATTTCCCTATGTCGTACAACACATGGATGTGTCTGCTAGGATTACTAAATGGCTATTTCGTCTGCAAGAGTTTGACTACAGGGTACAGGTAGAAAGCACGACAAGGGAAAGTTTGTGGGGACTCATGACCTACCAAGTCTTTGAAAGGAAGGAGAATCAATCTAAGGGAGGAGAAGTCCGATTACCTCCAGTACCACCGATGGTAGAAGGAGAATACTCTCTCTACTTTGATGGATCCTACAAGCGAGCGTCCGACAAAGCAGCTCTAGACATAGTGGTCTTTGATGACAAAGGGACAAAGGTATTTTCGTTGGGCCAATTGTTAGATTCACATTTTAACAATGAAGCTGAGTATGTAGCACTAACCAAGGGTCTACAATGGTGCGTCTCGCAAGGTGTACAATGCCTTAATGTATTTGGGGATGCTCTACTTCTGGTAAGTCAAGTAAATGGAGCATGGACATGCAAGAATCCTAGTTTAAGGACTCACTTAAGTGGTGTAAAAACCTTATTGAGTAAGTTTGAAGAAGTTCAAATACACCATATCCAAAGGGCTCAAAACCAAGAAGTAGATGCCCTAACAAGTGAAAGACTATAGGAAGTGGTGGTTGGAGCAATAAAGCTAAAGCTCCCTCTATTTTAAGGCAGTGATGCCTTGCCTGATATCATGCATTTTTTGGAAATAGGGGAATGCCCATCAGATTTAACAAAGGGACAGAAGCAATGGCTGACGCGGAAGGCCACAAGGTATCGACTCATGAATGACGGTTTGTACTGTAAGGGTAAGGACCAAATACTTAGGAAGGTCCCTCTCTCTCAGGAAATCACGAGAGTAATTGCTAGCTGTCATGACGGGGTTTGTGGTGGTCACTTTGCCCTAAACATAACAGTAGGAAAATCTTGCAGACAGGCTTCATATGGCCTAGCCTCAACCATGATGTACACCACTGGTGTAAAACGTGTAAGTTGTGTCAAAAGGCCGGCACTAGGTCACTTATGCCTGAACCATAGACACCTATTCTCTCATATGGCCCATTTTAAAAATGGGGTATCGATGCCATTGGGCCATTACCTAGGGCCAACTCAGGAAAATTCTACATTATCATGGGGGTCGACTACATGACTAGATGGGCAGAGGCTACAGCCACCACTAGAATCACAGCGGTAGAGGTAGCTAAATTTATCTACGAGCACATATGATGTAGGTTTGGCACACCTTTAGAGATCATCTATGATAGAGGGCCAGGTTTCAGAGCAGACTTGGTAGGAGAATTAATGCAAAAACTGGGCATTACAAGGAGGCACTCTTCACCATATTACCCTCAATGTAATGGCCTGGTTGAAAAGGTAAATGGAATGGTTTCTAAAATTATTACCAAGCAGGTAAACAATCATCCTAGAGACTGGGATAAGTACCTACTACCAGCTTTATGGGCCTACATAACTTCATTCCGTACATCCTTGGGATTCACACCGTATCATTTAGTATTTGGTAAGGAAGCAATCTTGCCCATTAAAGTGCAACTACAAAGTCTCAGAGTAATGACAAGCCAACTTCAACAGCCCAGCATGCATTTGAGAGATCACATCATTGACTTGGAAAGACTGCAGCTAGACAGAGAAGAACCAATAAATTATTATGCGACACAAGTAGAGCATAGACGGCTTAGCTTTAACCAGCATCTTCGGCAAAAATAATTGAAGAAAGGAATGTTGGTGCTCCGCTACGACAATCGATTCGTCATGTGCAAGGATAAGAAACTCCTACTCCGATGGGAAGGCCCTTTCATCACATCAGGAAAAAGTATGCCAATGGAAGCTACTAGCTTATGGATGCTGATGGAAAACTTCATAAAAACAGGGTAAATGGTTCGCGACTTAAACCTTATTTTCTTCGATTTGACTAGGCTCCACCTATTGACATTCCAGATGAGGACACACCATCAGCCACCACCTCCGACGATAATGATCAAACAGATGAGCTAGAGACATGAATGCCTCTAGCCAAAAGGGGAGGGCTAATTATTGCGGCTTTTCACAAGCCAGGCTCCCATACCCCTCTTCTCTCTTCCCCACCCCATGGAAACCCCCTCTTAGGGAAGGAGTGATAAAAGGCATTGAAAAAAGTAAGAAAAAATAAAGTATGAGTTTGTAAATAAGTGAGAAAGGTAAAATAGGCCAACTCGTGCCTGCGGGGTAGCCCATCCCCACCCTGCCTACTTTTTCTTCACTATTGCCCCACCGTGTGTCCCTTTTCCTCTCCTCCACTCAAAAGGTCAACCCCCTCTCTCTTCCCCTTGTCCTTTCTCCTTTCTCTCTCCCCTCAAGCTACCCCACCCCCTGTCCTTACCAATAATGCACCCTAACTCACATGCCACTTATCCTATCTTCCAAATTAGATACCCCACCCCCCTTTTTCTCTCTCCTATCATATCCCATGACCCAAATATCCCCCTCTCTCCCTAAAGGGCACCATGTCTCTTGTCTTGTAGCCAGATAACCTCCCCCACACTCACACACTCAGTTTCACTGAAAAAGGTGCCCATAGACCCATCCCCACCCTGTGGTTACCTGATTTTTCTTGTGTTCACACACATCTGCACACAGATTCACCTCTGAACACACTCCCCTCTCTCCCCTCTTGTAGTTACTTTATTCTCCATGCCACCTCTCACTTTTTTCATCAACCCATCTCTCTCTCTTAGTCTCTCTCTCATGTGACTACTGTTCTGGCGCATATACACACAGCCAGACAAGTGGGACCCACAATCACATGGCCTGTGTAGATAATGATTTCTTCATTTCTAAATTCTAGAATTTCTCCCCCCTCCTTCCCTATATAAAGAGGGGTCACCATCACACTAAACACACACACAACATCACCAGAGAGTACACTATGCACTATGTGTGCCTAGCACACACACACACACGCACACCATCACCATCACCGCAATCACCATGCTCGACTTGAGCATGACCTCTACACCCTTGGGCTAAATCAAGGAGGATGGCCATAACCCTCGTGCGAGTCTTCGCCATCAGCTCCCACCTATCCGCCATGTGCTCTACCACTCTCTCCCTTCTCTTTCCCCTACCCTATGCTCCCCATTTCATCACCTTATTCTCTAAATAAAGCTTGAGGTTTTGTGAGTTTGTTTCTTGGAAATTTTTTTCCCATGTGAGGTGCGCGGAATCGCCACCTAGTCTTGTGTTTGGAGTGAGCTTGTGTATGTGTGAAGGGTGTGCAGATTCGCCATCCTTCTGTGGTGCCTAAGTACTAAGCCGCTATACTCTCTCTCTCTCTCTCTCTCTCTCTCTCTCTCTCTCTCTCTCTCTCATTTGATCTCATTCCCCTTCCTCTTCACCATTACTCCAAGCATCCATCTCTCTTGGATGAAAACTTTGTTATGGTGGTGTGTTTCTTGCATCCTAGCGGCTCAAAGCTAGGTGCTGCCCCCTGTTCCCTTTACTGTGACAGGCTTGAGGTGTTCCATTCGGCCCCCGAAGTTTTAGAGGCCGTCGGGGTTCGGGGTTCGCTTTGCTCCCGTCAACACAAAGGGAATAAGGGACACATGTCAGCTCCCTAGCCCAGTTGCCTCCAAGGTGCACTCAAATTCAATTGGATGGCCATAGAGGTGGACCACTGAGAATTAGACTAGAGTACATTTAGTTTAATTCATTTTAAAACACTTGATAAAAGAACCAATAGTAGTTAAGCTCTCTAGAAGACTATTGGACAGTCAGGTGACTTATGGAATTACTATGGATTACTGTCCATATGATGTATGTGATTCACTTGATGTTATGGTACCTTCTGAACGTATTGTTGACAAGCGTAAGTGCAAAACGGACCCTAATGGCCTCTATGGTTCGCTTGTGCACGTAAAACTCTTCATGGGAAGTGAATATGGGGCACGACCTAGCTTTGAGCGGCTAGGATGTGGACAACGGCGATTTTAATGACAACAAAATAGCGCACCGCAGAGAGAGAGAGAGAGAGAGAGAGAGAGAGAGAGAGAGAGAGAGAGAGAGAGAGAGAGAGAGAGAGAGAGAGAGAGAGAGAGAGAGAGAGAGAGAGAGAGAGAGAGAGAGAGAGAGATGGAGATGTAGACGGAGGAGATGAAGACCCTTTGGAATGTGCAGGTAAACTTGATTCAAGATGGTATTTAAAAGACCCCTTGTCTTGGCGAGATGGAGACCGCAGAGAGAGAGAGAGAGTATGGAAAGAGAAAGAGAGAGTGCTGAATTTACACAGAAACACACACAGAGAGAGAGAGAGAGAGAGAGAGAGAGAGAGAGAGAGAGAGAGAGACAGAGAGAGAGAGAGAGAGAGATGGCAGAAAGAGCATATTTGAGAGGTGTGTGTGTGTATGAGGGTTTCTAAGTGTGTGTGTGTGTGTATGGAGAGAGAGAGAGAGAGAGAGAGAGAGAGAGAGAGAGAGAGAGAGAGAGAGAGAGAGAGAGAGAGAGAGAGAGAGAGATTATGCACCTTCTTGCTATTGACACAAAGAGGGAGAGAGAGAGAGAGAGAGAGAGAGAGAGAGAGAGAGAGAGAGAGAGAGAGAGAGAGAGAGAGAGAGAGTGAGAGAGAGAGAGATATGGTGAGAGGTGTGTGTGTGCGTGTACCAATAAGGAGAGAGAGAGAGAGAGAGAGAGAGAGAGAGAGAGAGAGAGAGCTCAACGTGGCAATAATGCAGGAGAGAGAGAGATTATGGCTGCCTAGTTGATGACACGAGAGAGAGAGAGAGAGAGAGAGAGAGAGAGAGAGAGAGAGAGAGAGAGAGAGAGAGAGAGAGAGAGAGAGTTTTTTTTTCTTGATAATCAAGGAGAGAGAGGGAGGGTGGTGCCAAGCTGGGGAAGAGAGAGAGAGGGTGAGCTAAGGGTGGCGGGAACTGAAGCTGCCCCTCTTTCAGGGTAGTGATGTTATGGCTGATATCGTCAGCTTCTTAGATACAGGAGAATGTCCTTAAGGGTATACAAAGGGCCAAAAATAATGGCTTGTTTGCAAGGCAACAAGATACCACCTCATAAAAAGCACCTTCTACTGCAAGGGCAAAGACCAGATTCTCATGCGAGTGCCAATCTCCAACGAAATCAAGGAGGTGATCTCAAGTTTCCATGATGGCATTTGCGGTGGCCACTTTGCTCTAGATATTACCAGTAGGAAGATCCTACAGGCAGGATTCTCTTGGCCTAGTCTTAACAAGGACGTGCATCATTGGTGTAAAACATGTAGAGCTTGTCAAGTGTCCAATGATTGAACACTAACCTATGAGCCACAGACTCCTATCATCTCATATGGCCCGTTTGAGAAGTGGGGAATAGATGCAATTGGTCCTTTACCAAAGGCCCAGTCGGGTAAACTGTACATTCTAGTTGGCGTAGACTACATGACCCGATGAGCGGAAGTAGTAGCCACCACATGCATTACAGCCCAAGAAGTGGTGAAGTTCATATTTGAGCACATCTGTTGCTACTTTGGCACACCTCTGGCAATAGTATCTGATAGAGGGCTAGGTTTCAGAGTCGACTTGGTGGGAGAAGTGATGAAAAATCTAGGTATCACACATCGACACACAACTTTGTACTATCCATAGTGCAATGGTCTAATGGAAAAGGTAAATGGCATGATCTATAAAATCATCACAAAGCAGGTGAATGGCCACACCAATGACTGGGATAAGCATCTCATGGCCGCTCCTATCGCATGACATTCCAAACATCACTAGGTTTCACCCCTTTCCATCTAGTTTATGGAAAAGAGGCCATTCTACCCATCGAGGTGCATATAGCCAGCTTGCAAGTCATGGCTAGTCAGTTACAGTGCCCAATTGCCCATCTCTCCAACCACATCTTGGATCTAGATGTGATCAACTACTATACGACGCAAGCAAAACGACACCGACTCACATTCAATCAAGGGCTTAAGGAAAAGGGTCTGAAGGAAGGCGTGTTAGTATTGAGATATGACAACAAATTCAACATTAGGAAAGATAATAAGTTTTTACCCAAATGGGAAGGTCCATTCATCGTGAAAAGGCGATACACCAATGGTAGCTACAAATTGATGGAGACAGATGCTTGAATTCACAAGACCAGAGTCAATGGATGGAGGCTCAAAAGGTACTTCTTAAGGCTTGATCCGGAGTTCATGATAGATATTCCAGAGGAGGGAGAACCCTTCAACTCTGTTGCTAGAGAATCATAGGCAGAGCTAGAGGCATGAATGCCTCTAGCAAAAAGGGGAGGGCTAATGATGGCCGGCTTTCAAAAGCCTTGGCCGTGGGAACTAACCCCAAAGAGGTGGGGCTTAGAAAATATCAAAAAAACATTTTTTTTGGTTGTTGCAGAGGGTGCTGCCACCCCCCCTCCCCCCTTGTCCTTGCCCTCACAGAGGGTTTCTATAGAAGTGCTCTAATATATTGGGGCATGATACAGTTCAAATCTCATCCGGTTTGGTTGAGTTGACAGGCCGCTATGGTCGATTTTTGGTCGTAGGTCTTCGTGCACTGCTCAGATTCTTCTAGGGTTTTAGACTAGCTACTGGCCGTACAAAATGGATCATTGATGAGTAAAGAACTTACCCCTCATGTCTCATGTGAGACGGCGCTAAAAACGGACAAATGTAAACTCCGGAAAAGACGCGCGAAGAAGTCGAAATACTCTCACTCCAAAGGCAACAAGTGAAAATGAGGTGATTTCAGCCTACCTTGGATATCTATACTCGGACTTCCCGAACCAATTTTTCCCAGATTTCCGTGTTAGTCCTACTAGGCCATGAGATCTATGTTAGACTGAAAAATGTCCCCAATCGGATTCCTGTAGCTCATTCTGCAAGAATTCTGCAAAAGTAGGTATGGCCGCCTAGTTTAGGCTTCCCGCTTCCATCTGTAGATTTGATTGAAAATTTTTGTGCTTGTCCACCTTGTCTTTCTGATCACTGTGTCTTTAGTTTTTCCATCTGAGCTCCGTTGCTATTTATTATTAATTTTGACTTGTTTATTAAAAAATCAAAGAAAATAACAAAATGCGCTAAAAAAGAAAATCCAATAATTAAGAAAATCCATTAAAAAACATAGCTTTATTGTTTTTTGTTGGATTTTTCCATTTTTAAGTCTCCATATCGAGAAAAATGATGAAAAATAATAAAAAAGGACTATTTTTTAATGGTTTTTTTATAGTATATACACTATTTACAATCATCCAGGAGATGTTATCCATTAAATTTTCCCCGTTGATGACATATAAGGGCATTATTAGTTAATTTTGCAAAAACTCACACGTTAACATCACACTTCTTTTAATCCCTCTTCAAACATTGCCCTTAATTACTTAGTACTCTTCCATCCGTCCTAAGATGGCGTACTCCGGGACGACTGTGTGCATGTGCTGAACAATTGTGTCTATGCATAACTATGGTTGGCTCTACCATGCTTTGAAGATCAATGCAGTTCAAACCATTATGCTGTGCAAGAGGTGGGTCTTGAGTGATTAACTCAAGGGTTTCTGATGTCGAGGCTTGTTGTTGTTGTCGTTCAAAGAGAAAATCTTGTAGCTTGTGTATTCTTTGCTTGATTGTACCATCAAGATGCTTTAGCATGCTGATTTCCTGATCTTTTGTTACCAATAATGATTGTTGTCGAGTTTTACTCGCCATTGATGTCTTTGTTTGTCTCGGTTAGAATGGCGTGGTTGAGGTTTCTGATGCTTAACTCTCCATTGCTTGATTTTTTTTTTCGTATGCGGAGAATATAAGTGCTCTTTTTTTTGCCAAATCCCTTTCATCTTAGGTTCTTTGCTCGGAGATGCTCGTCTCTGTGTTTTGACCTTTGGAACCATCTTTGGTATTGTCGATGATGTTTTGGGCACCCAGAGTTGAATCGGCTTGTCCTTAAGCTGTGCTTTCGGTACCCAAATTTTCTTGACTCCTTGCATGCTACTTGTAACATTTGCTTGTCGATAGGATGGAGAAGATTGATTGCTTCATGGTTTGGTCAATTGATTGCTTCCTTTCTATTCCTCCTTGCTTGGTGCAATTGGAACAATGAGTTGCCCGCCTTTAGGTGATAGCTTCAGTGATTTGTATCCCAATCTGGTACTGCATGTCCGCATCCAGGGAATTCCAAGGATCATGATCTCATTCATGTGTTCATGTGGGAAGCATACAAACTAATGAGGACATGAACATCCGTGTACTATCACATTCAAGTTGACTACTCCCAATGTTGGTGTTTGGTTCTTGTTTCATCCTTTGGTAGTCTATATTCCTGCTGTCAATGACTGAGTTGTTGTTTTCTTGTACGTGAAATAACTAATTGCATTTACGCTAGCTCTTGTATCGACCAAAGCATTTGTGGTATGATTGTTGAGTTATACTTTGATGCAAAGTTCCATTCCATCTAGCCATTCATCATCTGTTGGCACTGCATCTTTTGGCAATTCCCATTGTCGGTCATCTATTCCCAGGGTGTTGATGGAAATAGGTATTTGTCGATTCTTGAGAGCAGATTTTCTTTTGAGCACCCAAATCTGAGCTTCTTATTGGGATTCATCAATAACCTGCTGTCGTTTTATCTTCTTTTTCTAGGCTGCATGCATTCTTTCTAGCAATTCATTGGTTAGCGGAAAATTGTACTTCTTTAAATGACACCCGCTAATCCAAGTAGCCATTGGTTCACCATCTAGGGTGGACAACTTAACTGCTCCACTTGGAGATACATCTTCAATGATAAACGATTCATTTTCCTTTTTCTTAAACTTGGGAATGTGTTGCATAAGGGAATATACTAAAACTACGTCCCCTTTTTTGAACATTTTTGTAATTAGATGGGAATCAAAAAACTGCTTTTGTTTCCGCTTTTGTGCATAGATGTGAGCTACAGCTGTTAGCCTTTGCTCATCTAGATTCTCTAAATCTTCAAGTCTTTCTCTGACAGTTCATGTCCATTCCACTTAAGATCCGTTGCTACTCTTAGTGTCGGCAATAGAAATTCTATTGGCAGTATGGCATCAAGACCATAAACAAGGTTAAAGGGTGTAGCATTTAAAGCTATTTTAAATGAAACTCGATAAGCCCATAGAGCTACATGGAGATTCATTCCCAATCTGTTATTCTTGAACTAACCACTTTAGTCAATACCAAGCTAAGAATCTTATTCGTATGCTTAGCTTGTCTGTTTGCTTGTGGGTGATAGGGAGCTGACTTGTTATGGATAACCATAAATTCATTAAGCAGATACTCGAATACCTCATTGAGAAATTGAGTTCCCCTATCCCTACCAATTTCTATCGGTAGTCCATATCTTGTGAACACATACTCATATAAGAATGCAGCAGTGATTCTGGCATCATTCTTTTGAGTTGCTTTAGCCTCGGCCCACTTGGTCAAATAGTCCGTAGCTACAATAATATATTGAGCTTGGGTTCTATAAGCAGGTGGCTATATTGGCCCAACAAAGTCTATACCCCATTTTTTGGAATCTCTAGCTACTATCATTGGTCTTAAGGGCATGCTATTTACTCATGTTGGCATTTTTGCTCATTGACAAGCATCACATTTTCGAGCATATTCTTTGGCATCTACAAAAAGTGTTGGCCACCATATGCCTGCCATCGAGAGTTCTCTTGCAATGGTGTCAGTAGAAAAGTGACCCCCAGCTAATCCATCATATGCTTGTTCTATGATCGAAATATATTCATTTTCATTTGCAAAAAGACGCAAATGTTGATCTTTACCTCTCCGATACATTTGGTTTCCAATGAGAGCATAGTCTTTTGCTTTAGTTTCAATTTATCTTTGATGGCGTTTACTCATATCCTTAGGAAATGTTCTGCTCGATAAGTAAGTTACTCCACTTAGGAACATGTGACATTTGAAACAATGTTACGTGAGGTATGTGTGTTTTATTTTGACAATGACGATAGTTATTTACATAAGAGCGAACATCACTCCTCATAGTTGGCCAAAATACTCCAAGTCTCCAGACCCTTTGCATAGTTTAGTCTTCCGCAAAGTGAAGTCCCACTATGGTAACATGTGCTTGACTTAGGTATTGGTTTTTCTCTTCAGGATTAATGCATAAGAGCAATATTCCATCTCGGTTTTTTTTATATAGCCTACCATCTAGTAATTGATACATACCCGATTGCTCAATTAATCCAATTGTAATAGGAAGTGGTATTTGCAAATCCACCATAGTTATGGTCATCAATGACACCATATTTTCCGACCATCAAGGTATCATTTCCACGGAGAACAGATATGCATCTGGTAGATCATCATCTACCCCTTTAGGAGGTTCTCCTAAATAAATCATATACAAATGATCTTCTCTTTGGTGAGTAGTGTCGTTTTTTACAACCATGGTCAAATCAAATTCCAGAAAAATGATGAACCATCTCACTATTCTTCTTGTGCTGCATGGCTTGTTTACCAAGTACAATAAGGCTTGGTGGTCCATGAAGAACACAAATTTGTTTGCTAATAGGTAATATCTATACTTTTTTATCGCAAATATCATTTCCAATCCTTCCCTTTTAGTGGTGGTGTAATTCTTTTCTGCCATGTTCAACTGTCGGCTAGCATAAGAAATAGGAAAATTAATTTTTCCGTCTCCTGGTTGAGCTAGTATACACCCTATGGAAAAATTGGAAGCATCTACATGTATGTGCAATATCTTATTCCAACCTGGTGCTTTCAACATTGGAGCTGAAGTGAGAGCTTTCTTAAGCTTCATGAAGGATTCTTCACATGCTTTAGTCCACTCAAAGCGTGTAATCAAGCTATACATGGGTTTTACAATTATAGCGTACATGTAAATGAGCCTTCTATAATATCCACAATGCCCCATGAAGGCTTGAACCCCCTTGACTATTGTTGGTCTAGGAAAATCAACAATGACATGAATTTTATTCATATCAGTAGCTGTTAGCAGCTGGACACACCCAACGGAGAATGATTGCTCGACAGGATATTCTTTTTTGTAATTATTCTTTAATTGAGAAAAACCGTCATTTTACCTTTATAAATAGTGGGGCTTGCAGAAGCTTCCAGATTGTATCCCAATTTTGACATTTAGATTGAGTGAATGGTTAAATTGGAACCTTAGGGTTTGAGATTGTAAGGTATTTATACCACTTTTGACCTTAATGAGAAAAACCTTTGTCATTTTTAAAAAAGTTATGTCTGTTTGAGTGAGCGTAATCTGTGTACGAGAGAGAGTGAGAGTTTTATCTTGATGCTACGCGGGCACTGGTGGTCGGAATCGAGTGCGGAGAAGTGTAGTGCGTTGCCCCCAAAGAGAGCTACGTGCCAATATCTACATTATGTGTGTACGAGCTGGGTTTGCGAGCTCGACCACGAGCTACATCTAGTGATTCGGTGAGCAAACGTTGTCTGTTTTTTCATTTCAGCATATCCACGCGTTTGCATTGAGTAGAGCTACACATTAGGCACTTTAGTTTTCGAAAACGACGACCTATAAATTTTGACCAGACATCCTACGTAATCACCAGGTGTTTAGGGTTGGGGTTTTGGTTCATGGACCTTAAGGAGAGCGACCTATTGGTGTTAATAGGGCTTCCTTCAAGTTCTGTGGTGTTTCGAGAACGTTTGATGGATATTTTGCTCTTGAAAGCATTGTAGGAAATCTCCTCTTATGCACTCATGAAGGCTGTAGCTTAGACATTGGGTAGAGACCTCTGTAGGAAGTAGTCGAGAGTCGATCGAGTGTAGGTTGACACCCTATGCTTGCTTCCACGCACTTGCACGTCGAGCTTTGTCCTTAGCTGACAAATCTTGTTAGGTGAGTTCTTGCTGTGCTGATGTCCGTCGCGGCGTATCTGCCAACATTGGCGCCGCTGTCGGGGACGAAAACCCTAGGTAGGTGACCGAGACTAGTCCTTGAGGATAGGGATTCTCTGGCTTTCCAGAGTCTCGTTTTCCATTTAAATAGGATCCGAGGGTGGAGGACTCTCTAGGTCTTAGAGGAGTCTAGGGAGCGAGTGTCTGGCCTAGATCCTTCGACTTAAGTAGAATCAGACAGACTTAGATAGTTTTTAGGTATTAGTTAAGTTGTGGTGTAGAGAGTAGGAGTTGGAGTGGTAGAGGTGGTGGAAGGAGATCTTGAGATTCCGGAGAGGCCAGAAGCAACCAAGACACCAATATCACCATCTCACATGATGTGTAGGAGTAGGGTAAGTAGGACATCATGATTTCTGATATGGAGCACTTCATGCATGTTATACTTGCTGTTAGGTTCATCACAAGGTTGTAAAAGACGGAAAAGAGTGTTTAGAAGCTGAAGTGAAGTTCAAAAGTTTCTGTGAGTGTTTCTGAGGGAGCTACAGAGCATAAGGAGTACCTCTGTCAGAAAACAATTAAATTTTAAGCCAGGAGACATCCTACGCGTAGGATGTCTACAGGAAGTTCTAGTGGAAATTTTGAAAATCTGAGTTGACGAGTGTGTTTAGAAGGTAGGTTTTACCCTATTTTCACCTGGAAAGTGGAAGTTTGACCATATCTTGACAGGATAAGGCTAGATAGAAAGCAAATTGCCAGACATCCTACCCAAATTGTGCCAGAGTATTATTTTAAGACCAAAACCATAGGATGGCTGCATGAGCATGATCTGCATGATTTATTGAGTACCTGAGAAAGGTTTCATCTCAATTGGGTGAGAAAATTGGGTTTTAAGCAGACTTTAGCATCTTTGACTGAAAAGGGCTAGGATAGCTAAAATTGGGGTCTTTTGAAATCCAAACTAAAATCTAAGCATAGCGCTTGGTTGCTGACATCAAGAGGAAGTTGTGGCTCAAGTTTGGGGTCAAACAGACCATATAGACATCCTACACGTAGGATGTGTTCTGTGTGATTTGGCACTCCAATTCCAACTTTGAGCATACCAAAGTGATTATCACCTTAAGAGGAGTCTGTACTTTGCATTTGAAGCTATTTTGAGCAGTTAGACATGCTACGCGTAGAATGTCTACTACATGATATTGAAGCCAAAAACTGCCTGTAGGCATAGCATGGTGTTGTATAGCCTGAGGCAAGCCTCCTAGTCAATTTTGGTCCAAATTGGAGTTGATTTGATTGGTCAGACCAACATCAGGCTGTTGAAACAGATTTTTGATCAATTGACCAGCTTATAGGCGTCCAAATCAAAAAGTAAAAACAGTTGTGTACTGAGCACATCAAGGGGAATCTATAGTGCAAAATCCAAGCAAAACAGAGCAGGTAGACATCCTACGCGTAGGATGTCTACAGGGGCTTAGTGAAGAGAAAAGCTGAATGAGGACATAGAGTGATGTTCCAATTGACTTAAGAGTTCCAGAACTTCTTTTAGAAGTGAAATTGGACCTTGTTTGACCTTTTGACGGAGCAAAGACAAAATTGAGACTTTCCCTGTAAATTGACCAACATTGGAGGGAAGTACAGTTCCAGATTAGCAGACCTAATCAAGAACATCCGAAGTGTATAAAATTTAGTAGTGGTTGAGGTTAACCCTCTAGTTATACCAATCATTACTAAGACCACCTCTAGCGGTTAAATGCTTTGATTCAATTGCCAAAATTAAACGCTTGTGTACAGGTATATTCAGCGGCAAAGCAAGAAGTTGAGCGGAAACTGATCCTTTTCCAGGTGAGTGGTTGGATTTGTGATAAATTGTATTGCTAAGTTTGATTAATCTAAGATCAGGAAGACACGTTCTTAGAGATCAAAAGGTGGCAGGTGATCAGGGTCGCTTAGTGTCCACCGAGGAGAGTGTAGCTCAAGCAAGGCTAGATCCGCTAGCACCGATCATTGAGAAGGTTAGTGATACTGACACTTCATCAGATAAGTCCTTCTTCATGATGGGTAGTCAACAGCCATGAGGTTTCTCCGATGAGAGACCAATGCTAGGGGGAAGCACCTCCCAAAATCCTTTGAACAATTCCAAGTTCACTATAATTTTCTTAGAAGGAACAAACTCGAGGGGAGCCCTAGTTTATTCCGATTATCGAGGACGCAAGTGTATTTGTATTGAAGAAAGACCTGCTCAGAGACTAGAGATATTCAAGTCTATGATGATAGAGATAGATTCCGAGACGAAAAGGGGAACCACTATCTGATAGTTAGTAACCTTGAGGATTACAATAGATATGGAGATAACGTGGCAAAAGGAAAAATGGTTTTGAGAACTCAAGAACCACCTCCAAACATTGGTCGACCTGGAGCTCTTTTTATGTATGATAAGAAAACAACTAGGGTCTCTACTTATAATGAGAATGTGGAAATTTACAGGCATGAGAGCGAGGGAGTAGTCTCTTATTTTCGATGCAAAGAACCCTACCCAAACAAATTAAGCAAAGACAAGGTTCTTTACTTATTCTCTTATGAAATTGCTATGGGGAAGGATATCAATTTTGTTGATAGATACGGGCGAGAATACAAATGTATTCTACCAGAGGAGGTAGAAAAGGCAACAGTTCCAGAAACATCAACATATGCCCCCGAAGAAGTGCCAAGGGTCACCTACAACCCTAGCAAATCGCCAAGAGTATGACGCGACCTCATATTCTAACCGACAACAAACTTTCAACTACCAAAACCAACAAGCAACCCAACCATCATTGCAGGCATGACTTCGACAAAGTGCAACATTAGAACAAGACCGAAACCGAGATGGTTATCCAGCCGCATGAGGGCTAAGAGATTTACAAGAACCACCACTCTATTCGCGGTATCAAGGCGAGAGTAAGCCAAAAACTCAAGGGTCAACAAAGCCTGGGAGACAACCCATAGAACGAGTTCAAAGAGATGAACCATCTCTTGCAAAAACCGTCAGAAATTATGGCTTAGGGGCACCTCTGGGAGAGGAACCCGCCCACTACCGAAGGCCAGAGGAGGTATATCGATTGGGACGAGGAGAACCAATGATGAGATTTGTAGACCATTGTAGAATTAGACCTTCTCAGGTGCAAAAATGAAAAAACAAGAAATACACAGGAAACAGAGATCCTAGGGATCATGTAGCAGCCTTTGTGCGTGTAATTAGAGTTGAAGAGGTGTTAGACTTTCTTACCCAATTTGCAAGGTTTGGAATGACCCTAGAGGAGGATGCTACTACTTGGTTTGACTCTGTGGAGCATAGAGACTTTGAGTCTTTGGAGGAGGTGTTTGACGAGTTTATTGAGGAATTCTCACAAAGGGGAATAGATCATAATACAGTCTCACAAATTCATAAATTCAAACAGAAAGAAGGGGAATCTGTGCGAAAGGCAGCCCTATGACTAAAAAGATATGTGAAGTTCTGTCCTGTGGAATAACTGCCAACCTAGTCCAGACTTATGCTTATATTTATTCAAGGACTGAGGAATGCAGATCTCCAGAAGGACTTACATATGAAGAGGAGCACGACGTTAAATGAGTTTACTAAGGAGGCTCTTTATCTTGTAGACAATTGTGCGGTCTACAAGGAGGGTGAATTCAAGGATCTTGACAACGATTCATCCTCACAACAAAGTGGAAGCAAGTCCGCTAAGACAGCACCGAAAGGAGAATTAGCTGTAAGCCAGGAGAAGCTTGTAGAGGAAGTGCTAAAAACGATTAACCTGTATGCCAAACCTCAGGCTAAACAGCCAAAGTGGTGTGCTATTGAACAAAAATGGACAAACCATGTGACGGAGGAATGTTATTATAACAAGGGATATATGAGAGAACGACCTTATGCTCCCCAGGCTCAGGTAGCATCTCCTCAACTTCCACCGATGCTTAGGTATCCAACAGGAAACCTATGAGGACTTGTAGGTGTATAAAGACCACAACCAGTGTTGGGGCAGCAACTGTAAAGAATGAGGATGCAAGAGAGCTACACAAGAGAAGCACAAAGCACACAGAGATGGAAAGCTTCTTATTCTTCTTCACAGAAAAGAGAGTACAAAAATGACTGAGTGCTAAGACTGAAAAGTAGCACATATGTACATGCGGTCACTAAGTGTGAACTCGCTAGAAGCGTACTAGGTTGGCACTATAAGTGTAGTCCAGCTATAGAATCACTGGCAGAGATCCTCCGTGTCGGTTACCTAACGTGCCAGTGAGTAAATGTCGTAAGAGGCCAAGACCCGTAGTGGATGCCAGCTCAAGATGTAGAGCTCAACATCTCAACACTCCCCCTCGAGCTCTGCATGTTGCAGAGTCCAAGCATAGTCCGAAAACATCGAAGCTTCTCAGCTCCGAGGGCCTTGGTAAAGATATCCGCTATCTACTCCTCTGTGCTGACGTAGACCAAGTCGATGTTGCCCACCAACACTCGCTCTCGAACGTAGTGGTAATGGACCTCTATGTGCTTGGTCCTAGCATGGAACACTGGGTTCCTAGCCAACTGCATGCTGCTCAGGTTGTCACAATGGATGACAATCTGCTGGTCCAGCTGCACTCCCAAGTCCTCAAGTAATGTGCGTAGCCAAGCTACCTCACACGCCACAACTGATGCACCTCTGTACTCGGCCTCTATGCTCGATAAAGCAACTGTAGGCTGCTTTTTGCTGCTCCAAGTAACAGCAGCACTCCCAAAAGATAACATGAAGCCACTCGTAGATCTCCTATCAACAATGATACCTGCCCAATCTGCATCTGTATACCCATACAATGCTAATGGCGAATATGCTAAATAGAACAATGCGTAGTCAAGAGTCCCTTGCACATACCGAAGTGTGCATCGTACTCCATCCAAATGTGGCTTCCTTGGAAGCTGCATGAACTGACTCTCCAAGCCTACTGTGTAGCTCAAGTCTGGCCTCGTGATAGTCAAGTAGATTAGACTACCCACAATCTTCCTGTACATATTGACATCCTCAACAACATCACCTTTCTCTGCACTCAGCTTTGCATTCACATCCAAGGGAATAGAAATTGGCTTACAATCAGCCATACCATACTTTGACAACATGTCCAAAGCATAATGTCTCTGTGATAGCCATACACCCTCTGGAGTCCTGATCACCTCAATGCCAAGAAAGTAGCGCAACTCGCCCAAATCTTTCATTTCAAACTCCTGTTTGAGAAGACCCTTCACATGGTCAATCTCCATAGCATTGTCACCGACAATAATAAGGTCATCTACATATATGGTAATGACCACAATCCCCACATCACTCTCACGTACATAGAGTGAATGATCAGCATGAGCTCTCCTAAAACCAATACTGACAAGATACATGGCAATCCTGTCATACCATGCTCTAGAGCCCTACTTCAAACCATACAAAGCTTTGAGAAGCCTGCATACATAATCTGGGTAACCTGGATCGACATAACTAGGTGGCTGATCCATATACATTTCCTCTCGCAAATCACCATTCAAGAAGGCATTCTTTACATCCATTTGATGCATAATCCATCCTCTAGATGCAGCCACTGCTATGACAGCTCTCACAGTCGTCATCTTTGCCATTGGAGCAAAGGTCTCCTCATAGTCTATGCCATACGTCTGTGCATAACCCTTTGAGACCAGACTTTCCTTGTGACGCTCAATGTTACCATCAGCCTTATGCTTGGTTTTATACACCCATTTACAGCCAATAGCTTTCTTGCCGCTTGGAAATGGCACCAACTCCCATGTGTCGTTTGCTTCCAATGCAGCCATCTCTTCATTCATTGCATCATCCCAATACACATTTCCAACTGCATCCTCAAAACATGTGGGCTCCACATCCTGTATCACCTTAGCCATGTAGGCTTGGTGATGCGCTAGATACCCATCATAAGTCAATTTCTGAACTAGATTTCTGACTCTGTTAGATCTGCGCGGTCCTGGGTCACTCCTTTGCCCTCTAACATCTTCTTGTACTTTCCTTACACCATGTGTCCTGACAGCCGGAATACCAAATTCCTCATCAAGACTTTGTTCAGAACCATCTGAATCCATGTCTACATGTGAAAAACCTGATGATGCATCAACCATAAAGGGAGGTTCATCAACCTTTTTCTTTCCTTTTCGTGATACATTCCCTGTACCTGCTGGTGGAGTAACTTGCATACGTAGTCTACCATTCCATGGCTTCTCAACAGAGCCACGAGAAGAGGACTCTTGTGGTCCACTCAAAACCTGTGACTGTGGCCTCACATTTTGTACAACCACGTCATCTTTTACATCAGCCCCAATAGTGCCATGTGCATTACTGTACCAGCTGCTCATCTCATCAAAGACTACATCTCTGCTCACTCGTAATTCTCGTGTAGTAGGATTGTAGCACCTGTACCCCTTTTGTTCAAGGGAATATCCCACAAGAATACATTTCTCTGCTTTAGGATCCAATTTCCTACGCAACTCATGTGGTACATGCACATAAGCTATGCAGCCAAACACTTTCAAGTGTGCCAAATCAGGCTTTGTACCTGTAAACTTTTCCTCAGGTGTTACATCATGCACCGCAGCTGTAGGTGTCCTGTTCATAATGTACACAGCTGTATTTATAGCTTCAGCCCAAAAATGATGAGGCATGTTCTTCTCATTCATCAATGCACGTGCAACCTCTGCAATGTGCCTGTTTTTCCTTTCTGCGACCCCATTCTGTCGTGGAGTATATCTGCATGTAAACTGCTTGCGTATACCATGCATTCGCAGAAAATCTGAAAAATCATTGGAGAAGTACTCTCCCCCTCCATCTGACCTCAATGTCTTGATTTGCATATCTGTCTCCTTCTCAATCATGACTTTGAAGTCCTGAAAGTGACCAAACACTTCACTTTTGTTACGCATGAAGTAGACCCATACTTTCCTTGTATGGTCATCAATGAAAGAGACATAATACCTGCAACCATGTATACTTGCAGTATCAGTTGGACCCCAAACATCTGTGTGCACCACCTCAAGTGGCTTTTTACATACATTGCGCTCATGTGGAAAATGAGCCCTTTGACAGTTTTCCAAACTGGCATGCTGCACACACTTTATGCATACCATCCACCTTGAATTTTGGCAAACCTTTTACAATTTGTTTTGATTGCATGCTGTGCAATCTCTGCTCATTGACATGGCCAATGCGTTTGTGCCAAATGTCAACATCAGCCACAACACCTGTGCCCTGTGCAAATAATGCAGCTTTTACCTCAGGCATGTCTACATTCAGCGTAAACATTCTGCCCACACATTTGCCCTCTGTGATCAGCTTACAGCCATTCTGGAAATCTTCTACATAACACCTATTCGGATTGAAGCGAACTTGCAAACCCTGCTCAACCATTTGTCCAACAAAAACAAGATTCTTTGTAATGTTTGGGACATGAAGTACATCTGCTAAGTACTTTGATTTCCCACTCTTCGTATTTAGAGGTATGTCCCCTACATGAGCAATGGGGTGAGCTGTGTCATCTCCTGTCTGCACATAGCCTGACACATCTGGTTTGCGCATATCTCTAAACCACTCTCCACGAGACGTCATGTGATTAGAGGCACCTGAATCCACATACCAAACATCATCTTGGGTGGAATTCTCTGCAGTCATTGTATTCATTACATGCTGCATAACAAACATACGCTCGTTTTTGCTGTCATCTGCATCTCTACTAGTAGATGCATAGTTGCCCTGTTCTCTCTTTCCACTTGCTTTTCCCTTTGGACAGTCACGTGACATGTGACCTCTTTCACCACAAGTCCAACATTCTCTGCTATCTGCAGTATGTTGTTGCCTGCTTGATCCTTCACCACGACCTCTTTGACTCCCCCTGCCTTGAGACTGGTTTCCCCTGCCACCTGTATTGTTTTGATTTGATTGACCTTCTTGGAATTGGCCCCTGCAACCCCTTGGGCCTCGACCACGACCTCTACCTCTACCTCTATTGGAGTTAGAATAGAAGGCCTGTTCAGAATTATTTCTGCCATGAGAAGAAGATGTGTCAAGGTTCTTCTCCTCAAGAATAAGCATAGAAATCAAATCTTGGAACACGGGGATGTCGTCTCTTGTATTCATGGAAGACCTGAAATGTACATACTCATCTCCTAGACCATCCAAGCATGCACGGACAATGTCATCGTCTTCCACTAAGAATTTAATAGATCCAAGAGCCTCAATGATACTCTTGATCTTCAAGGCATAATCTTTAATTGAGAGGTTGTTCCTCTTAACCTGATTTAGCTCGGACTTTAGTTGAAGCTTCCTGGCCTTGGTGTTCACCTCGAACACTCTGCCTAAGTTTTTCCATGCAATGGCGGGGGTTTCAGCATCCTGTAGATAGCCCATCATGCCATCTGTGATGCTCATAGAAAGCCAATACATCACTTTTCTCTAGCCTTGTTGCCAGTCCCTCAAAGATTTTCTTTGTTCTGCTGTAGCATTTGCCTCGGGAATCTCTGGTTCCTTTTCATTGTCTCCTTCTACATAGTCCCAATAACCTTTTCCTTTTAGGAAATTTGTTATTCTGGACTTCCATGTAGGGTAGTTATTTTTCTCAAGCTTCTCAGTGACAATCTGACTGAAACCGTCAGACATCTTGAAGCATTAAGACATCTTGAAGCATCTTCAAAAACCTGCAAATCTGTTGAACCTGCTATCGTGGTACCTGTAACGCTTTCTACACTCAACGAGTGTCCAGAATCAAGCATACATACAACCACTGTACTTGTACAGTAAATCTCTGTGTACTGCACTTTGGAGACCTGTTCAGAAACTTGTACGAAAAACTTGCAGGCATTTGGTCGTGGATTGCGAATGAAGGTATTGTGATGCTCTTGCTCTCTTAGCCTCTCTTGCCTGCACCAGGCTCTGATACCATGTAAAGAATGAGGATTCAAGAGAGCTACACAAGACAAGCACAAAGCACACAGAGATGGCAAGCTTCTTCTTCTTCTTCACAGAAAAGAGAGTACAAAAATGACTAAGTGCTAAGACTTAAAAGTAGCACATATGTACATGCGGTCACTAAGTGTGAACTCGCTAGAAGCGTACTAGGCTGGCACTATAAGTGTAGTCCAGCTATAGAATCACTGGCAGAGATCCTCCGTGTCGGTCACCTAACGCGCCAGTGAGTAAATGTCGTAAGCGGCCAAGACCCGTAGTGGATGCCAGCTCAAGATGTAGAGCTCAACATCTCAACAGCAACCACCCCTCCCAGGATTACGACCAGTTGGCATAAGATACACACCAAAAATAAACGAACCAGAAGAGAAGGCTTTGGTGCCTATGCATGCTTATTACGAAGATTCCAGTGGATATGCGGAAAATCCTGTCTACTATCCACCGAAAGAACTCCCAACGCCAGAACCATGGAGCATGATGGGAAGTGCAGGACCACCAACAACTGCACAGGCAACAGGAGAAGGAAGATATAGCTTGGATGAACGAACATCGTTGTTCATAGCCAACGGAGGCATGGGTGGGCAGAGACATGCATACCAACAAAGAGGAGCTCAAGGAGCACCTCAACAGCCTAAGGACCCTGCTACAAGTGTGGTGGAGACCATTGGCTAAGAGACTGTCCTCGTGATGAAATCATTAGAGTCAACGCATATTGCACCGAGTGTGGAATTACTCATTTAATTCTTGATTGCCCTAGGAACCGAGCAAAGGAGAAAAAACTACCTTGAACATGCTGGAAGCAGTGCCTTCCAGTGGAGGGTCAAAAAACGAGACAGTAATAACTATTCAGGCACTGACACGAGCCCAAGCTCGAAGAATGACGAATGAACCCATAATTGAAGAACCAGAAACTGATGCCCCAAGTTCAGAAATGAAAAATCAGAGAAGCACTTAGAAAGCTAGAAAGACGCGTATGAAAGCTAGGAGAGAACGAGAGCAAACGGCTCTATCCAAGGAGTTAAAACACACAAAGGAGAGATTAGAGCGGTTAGAGGATCTAACTAGTCTAAGCTCACACATTGCGGCAACCATAGCACCCAAGGAAATAGCAGAACCCAAAAGTGCAGGATCAGGAGGATCCCTGTTGAGAGAAAAGGTAAATGAGCAGTTAGACGCACTTTTAAAAGCATACGAAGCTAGACTCAAAAACAACCAAACCCAAGAGAAAAGATGCATGACTTATCCATATGCCGAAATAGAAAAACAGAGGTTGGAAATGTGTCAAAAGATGATTGAAACATCCCAATCCTTGATAGAAAACCCGCTTGGTAAACTTGGTAGTTGGCACGAAGTACCAGCTCCAACCCCTATCAAACCAACTTTAGAGAAATAAGTAGATAGGAAGGAGAGACTCAGGACTGCCTCTGAGTCTAGGAGAGAACCTATCATAGTGCCAAATACAACAGATGGTACAATTGAAGGTTTCAAGCCTACAACATGTTGGAGCTATATATGGCTCACTCTACTCAACTTGGTCTCACCTATATATTTGTATCTTGTCCTCAATATGAATCAGTCTTTGGGAGCGTATATGGTGTGTCTCTTGTCTTGTCTCTCTCTTTCTCTCTACATCTCAACATGGTATCAGAGCAGTAACGATCATGCGCCGATTCAATTCATGGTGACAAAACAGTATGTGTATGCGATTTGCATGGAAGATTCAAAAATTGCTACAAATTTTATTTTTGAGCATTGATTCTTGTTAATTGTGGTTGTTTTGTGTTAAGAAGAATATGATTAGTGTTTAGTGTGACGTTTATTGCTAATCAATCTAATCGTTGATTACGTTTTCTTGTTCATGACACCCTGAACTTCATCTCAATTTTTCTCGCTGTTCTGCTCAAAATTTGGAGAAACGGGAAAATGCAATGGCATTTTTCATCCAAAACTTGTTCGTCTCCTCGAGCTCTTCGATTTGAGTTCTAGGTTTGCGTCAATCGGAGTTCGCAGCAGAAAGTTATGCTGTTTTTACTGCAATTGAGCTTGACGCAGCTTTCTTCGTCCTACTTCTTCGTGAAGCGTCCGCGATCGTTTTTCTTATTTTGGCGTTAACTTTTTCGAGAAGATTTAGCTTTTTGCTATTCATATTGTGTCCGTCAATCTTGCGTCTCACGCCACTCTATTTTGAGGACTCTTTTATTATTAACGTCTCCTTTACCCTGCCGTTTTTGGGTGACGTCTCTTACATTTTTGGAAGTTCCTTGAGCATCCTTCTTACGTTTATCGTTGACAGAACGCAGTCCTCATATCTCTCTCATTCTCAATTGCGGCCTTCACCATATATGGTGTGTAAATTCTGCGATCTTATCTTATACGTCTTCTCGCAACAAGATATGGCTATGAATATTCTCGTCAACGGCTTTCCTTCTGGCCAGCGTTCTGTTCCTCCTTTCCAAGGTCAAGGTTTTCCAGGCCGGAAAGCAAAGATGTTGTTAATTCTTGAAGGCGATGAACTCTCCGATGTTGTTCTTGGAAATCGTGTTTGTCCGCCTCAGCCTGTTGATATGGATAATGATAACGTGCTTATCACTGAAGGACCTATATTTGAAGATTGGAATGTTGCCTATACGGATTGGCAACGACGTGATAAAGCAGCTCGTCGGTATATTCTTTCTGCTCTTACTGATTCCCTTTTGCTTGATATGTACGAACTGCCTACTTCCCACGACGTATGGAAGTACCTTATTGCAAACTTTCAGACGAAATCTGTCACAGAAATACTTTATTTGAGAGGGTTGCTTAACAAGTTACAATATGAAGTTGGTACTGCCATGACGGGACATATTGAATCTTTCAAATCTATTATTAATCAACTTGCTGCTGCCGGTGATCCTGTTCCACAAAAGCAACTGATTACACTTCTCCTTGATACGGTGAAGGACTCTTCTTATGATAACATTGTTACTATTCTCTCTAATAAAGATGGTCTTGATTTCGACCAAGCCTGCATGTCTTTAATTGAATACTCTCAACGTCAAGAACGTCGTAATGCTAGTCATGAAACAGCTATGATTTCACACGAGGAGACTGAGTCACAACAGATGGAACGGGCTTTTTATGCTCGAAGGCGTCCATTTCAACGAGGAAACCGCAGAGGTGGCCGTCGCGGTAATATTTTCTCTCGTCTCAAATTTCCTAATAAGCAATGTTCTTACTGCAACAGAAATGGCCATACTGAAGATGATTGTTGGGCACGTCAATATGATGAAGAACACAATATTACCACAAAACAACCACGTTTATCTAGAGACTCTTCTTCTTCTTCTTGTGAATATTGTGGACGATCTGATCATCCCACTCATATGTGCTATAAGCGTCGATTCGACACAGATCGGAATAGAGCATATGCTACTGAACATCGAAACAACATTGTACCAGAAACAAGCTGCGTCCTATGTTCAGTTGCTCCAGACAGAATACTTCATGTACGCGATGGATCACTTTTTATTGTCGATTCTGGTGCTACAGAAAATATGACATATCAGTCTAAGTGGCTTCATAACTATCATCCACTGCCAGTTCAACGTGTTGTTTATCTTGCCGATGATACTACTTGTCAAGTAAAGGGTATTGGAGACTTATATCTTGGTACCTTATCTTCTTCCACTCGAATTTTGCGAGGAGTATTACATGTACCAGATCTTCAACGTAATCTTCTTTCAGTTGCTAGACTTGTTGATCTTGGTCTGTTTGTTGGATTTGATCATACCAAATGCCGAATTGAGAAAGATGGACAGACTATAGCCACTGCTCCTCGAAATGGTAATTTGTTTGAACTCTCTCTCAACGATGCTGTAGAAAATGTTGTCACTGCTCTAGGTGATCATGATTGCAAAGTATGGCATCACCGTTTTGTTCATGCTGATTTCTCAAAACTCCTTGATCTTCAACGTCGTGATCTTGTTCATGGCATGGATCTTAAAGCCCATCCTCATATGGGAATTTGTGAATTTTGTGCTCTTGGGAAACACAATCGCAAACCCTTTCCTCTTTCAAATACAACTCATTCTCATGACATATTGGATCTTGTTCATACTGATATATGTGGACCTCTACCTTCTTCGAGATCACAATATCGCTACTTCATTACTTTCATTGATGATTTCTCAAGGTATACGACTATATTTCTACTTAGACAAAAATCTGAAGCCTTATCTGTTTTCAAATAATTCCACAAGGCTGCGAAACTTCAAACTGGTAGTCGCCTTAAGAAGCTTCGTAGTGACAATGGAGGCGAATATGTTTCTCAAGAGTTTGTGAGTTATTGTGCTGACAGTGGAATTCATCATGAACACACTATTCCATATTCGCCTCAACAGAACGGTGTTGCTGAACAAAAGAAGCGCACTATTCTCAATGCTGTAAGATGTATGCTGATTCATTCTGGCTTATCTCGTGTTTTTTGGGCTGAAGCTACTTTGACAGCAGTATTTATTCAGAATCATCTTCCTACTACTGCACCCTCTGGTAAGATACCCATCACAGCATGGACAGGTGACATTCCTTCTGTATCTCATTTTCGAACCTTTGGATGTATTGCTTATATTCATGTTCCCAAAGAAACACGAACAAAGCTTGATGCTCCTGGTCTTAAAGTTATTTTTATTGGATATTCTGACACTTCCAAAGTCTAAAAACTCTATGACCCTCCCTCCAAGAAAGTAATTGTGAATCGTGATGCTACTTTTAACGAACAGCTTATGGGAGGCTCATGGTCCATGGATGATTCTGATGATACTAAATCATTGCTTCAAGCTTTTCCATTTCTTTCAGAAGATGAAACTCTTCCTATAGAGCAAATTTCCTCTTCACAACCATCCATTCCGAATGTCGCCAATGATGATATTGATATTTTTGTTGATCTGCCTATTGATTTTGAACATGGCTCATGTCATGTTTATGATGACGATATTGCTGATAATGCTTTTTTTACTTCCGAAGATCCAGTTACTTATGATGAAGCTATTTCTTCACCACAAAAGGATCAATGGCAAGAGGCTATGGAAGCAGAGTACGATTCTCTTATCTCTAAAGGTACATGGATACTAACTGAATTACCTCCTGGTCGTACAGCTATTAAATGTAAGTGGGTGTATAAGACAAAAGTAAAAGCAGATGGATCTTTTGACAAGTTCAAGGCGCGTTTAGTTGCAAAAGGTTATTCCCAAGTAGCTGGTGTTGATTATCAAGAGACTTTTTCACCAGTTGTTCGCATTACAAGTGTTCGAGTTTTATTGGCATTTGCTGTTCAATTTGATTTAGAAGCTCATCAAATGGATGTGCGAACTGCTTTTCTTAATGGTGACTTGGAAGAGGAAATTTATATGGAACAACCAGAAGGGTTTGTTATTCCAGGTAAAGAAGACCTTGTTGCTCAACTCCATAAGGCACTATATGGTCTCAAACAAGCTTCGCGAGCCTGGTATACAAAATTTGATCTTTTTCTCACCTCTAAAGGATTCATCTCTTGCTCGTCAGACCCCAAATTATACATAAAACGCCAAGGTAGCAGTTTTGTGATTCTTGCTCTTTATGTGGATGATACCATCCTTGTTTCCAATGATTTGGGATTTCTTCAGCAAGTGAAAAAGTTATTGTCTTCTGCATTTGATATGGTGGATCTTGGAGAGATTCACTCGTGTCTTGGCATTCAAATCCAACGGAACCGTACAAAAGGTATTTTATTCCTTCGACAGTCAAAGTTTATTGCAGATACTATTCAAAAATTTGGTATGGAATCTGCACATTCAGCCAACACACCTTGTCTTGCAAGCTCTACGAAGAACACTTCTGACAATGGCGGTCAACTTGTCACAAATCAACCTTATGCTAACTTGATTGGATGTCTTCAGTTTGTTGGCATGAACACTCGTCCTGATATTTTGTTTGCTGCTAATTATCTTGGACAACATCTTGCATGTCCTTCTCTTAAGCATTGGTCTGCTGCAAAGCATGTGTTGAAATACTTGAAAGGCACTACAGATTTTGGTTTAGTCTATCGACGACAACTAACATCGGATTCTATGCAATCTCTTTCTCTTTTGGGTTACACAGATGCAGACTAGGCAAGCTCACATTTATCTATGCGATCTACTAGTGGAAATTGCTTCTTTATAAATGGTTGTCTTGTTTCTTGGACTAGCAAGAAACAACGTTGTGTTGCAGATTCTACGACTGAGTCAGAATATATTGCGGCATCACTTGCAGCTCGTGAGTTGATTTGGCTTCGACAAATGCTGGTTGATATTGGTCACTCTCCTCTTTCTAGCACACCCTTGCGGTGTGACAACCAAAGTGCTATTAGTCTTGCAAAAGACTATGTTCAACATAATAAGTCAAAGCACATTGCTGTCCATTATCATTATGTCAGGTATGAAGTACGCAAAGGAACCATTATGGTTGAACACTGTCCAAGTGACCAGATGATTGCAGACATTTTGACCAAAGGCCTCAACGAGTCACGTTTCATCCTCTTGCGCTCGGAGCTTGGAGTTGCTTCGACCTCACTCTTTCTAGATTAGCTTCTTTGCTATTGTAATAGCTTTGTACATATGCATTGTAATCTTTTAGGTACCATGCACTATGCACACTCCACATTTGCACATTGTGATCTCTAAGTCACTTGAATATTTGTACATAGATGCACAATTCACTTTCACATCATCATCGCTGGTTCATATTTTCACATTGTATAGGGGCTTGGGTTTTTCCCTTGAACTCCCCAAGGGTTTTTTCATCCAAAGCTAGAGACCTTTGTTTGAGTGGGGTTGTTGGAGCTATATATGGCTCACTCTACTCAACTTGGTCTCACCTATATATTTGTATCTTGTGCTCAATATGAATCAGTCTTTGGGAGCGTATATGGTGTGTCTCTTGTCTCGTCTCTCTCTTTCTCTCTACATCTCAACACAACATTGGTAGAAATGGGTAAGGATTGTAATGGTCTAGATGACCTGTGGAATCAAATCCATGATGCAACCGAAGCTAAAGGGTGAGTTACCAACTGAATAGCAAGAGAAAAGAGAAAAATGAGATCTTACCTCCCATTGAAGAATTTGAGGCAAGATCACAAATGAACTTTGATATGCATTCACAAGGGAGAGACCAGGGATCAATTAGTTCGGGGCACAACCAACCAGACTCGCTAAAAACTCTACCCTCGTACCTAGGGGAGTATGAAGCCAAGTCTCAGGTGAGAGCAATCCCATCTCAAAGACTTTCTTCCAACAGAGTGATGGATTCACAAGGGTTGATTGAGTTATTGTCTACCCCTGTGGCATGCACAATCACTTTAGTCGAACTCCTAAGGCTACGGCCAAACATGTGGACCACCGTAGGCAAATTCTTAGAAAAATTTGGAGTAAAAGACCCCACCTCGAAGCTTCAAGAAGTGATCAGAGAATATGACAAGCCTCAACTGAACACTAGGCCAGTACCTTTAAACAAGGTTGGAGAATATTGCGAGGGAGAAGATTGAAATACCACACTACCAGTAGAATTCCAAGGAGTAGTTTCCAAAGCTATTCTTGACAATGGAGCAGGAGTCGCTATTGCCACCAAGGAAATTTGGAAAAAATGGGAAAAATCGGCTTTGAGAGCTACCAGAATGAAATTGCAACTGGAAGATGGGTTTATGGAAAAGCCTCTAGGAATTTTAGAAAAAGTAATTGTCACCTCGTGTGGAATCAAGTATGAGCATACATTTGCAATAGTCGATTTTGACAAAAAGAACAATTACGAGATCATCTTGGGAAGACCATTCATGAGACAATTAAAGATGGTCCAGAATTGGGGTTACGACCACATATACCTCAGACATGGCGAGACTACAACCAAAATACACCTAAAAGACCATAGTTACAAAGATGTGAACCAGACACCAGAGGAAGAGTTTGATTCAGCTACAATGGCAAGGTCCGAACTCCCAGCATGGTTAGGGCAAAAAAAAAGATCTATGGATGTGCAGAGCTTCACATTGTGGGAGCTTAAAAAGAGAGGAATGCGTCTTAGAAAGAGCTATTGAGGACAAGGATTACATTTCGGAACCTTTTCTCGAAGATGCCTTAGAACCTCTGGAATGGGAACACATACTAGCAACATTGGATGTCTGTACCATTAGAGATAGCCCAATGACAAAATTTTGCGATAAGGATGGCTATGATGTGCTACCCTATTACATGGTAAGACTTATACCAGCAGGAGATGAGAATGTAGAACTACCAGAACAAGAAGAGTTTTGTAACACCTCTGAGCATCTGGAGGAAAATAACGATGCAGATAACAAGTGTTCAGAGAGCTCAAGCGAGCATGGGGAGAAAACAACAAATATCAAGTTTTATGATTTTTCCAATCAACACCCCAAACGCCAGAAACGCTATAGAAAAAAACGAGCAGAAAACAAAATTAGAGAGAACGTGATGTCCAGGATAAAAGATAAAACTCTTTATCTAATGCTTGTCAAAGTAGAGGATTGTGTAAAAGACCAAATATCAGGAAGATTCTAAGTTTGAGGGAAAGGAACGCAAGAGGAAATAAAACAAGTACGGAAGACTAAAACAGAAACAAAATCAAAAAAATCTCAACAATCAAAACAAGGAAAAACAAAAGACCCAGAGTGGACCAAAATGGAGCGTAAAAAGAAATACCAAGAACTAAAACGGTCATTACGAGAGGTATGGACTACTGAGGGAGAAAGTGATGGTAAGGAGGAGTCAGAAAAAGGAAACATGAATGTACCATCCCACTATAAAAAATTCACCATCCATGACAGAAAAATCATAATGACACCACCAGTCTGGGAAAGAATAAACCAGGAATCTTAGGATGGGCCAGAAAATGCAAAACAAATAGACCTCGCTGCACCATGTGAAAAGCCTCAGCCGGTCTATATCACAACTGATTTAGAGCCTGAAGAAGAATAACTGCTAACACAACTTCTCAAGAAGTATAAAGATGTGTTTGCATGGTCCTACAAAGACCTCAAAGGAGTTGATCCATCGTTATGCCAACATATGATTCCGTTGAAATCAGATGCCAAACCTAGCAAACAACGTCCTTACACATATAATGACACATTTGCTAAATGAGTCAAAGAGGATATTGACAAGCTGATGGATGTTGAATTCATCTATGAAATCGAACATACACATTGGGTGTCACCCATTGTGGTTGTCCCCAAAAAGAAAGGAAAGATGCGAGTGTGTGTGAACCTCAAAAAGGTAAACGCAGCCACAATAAGGGATAATTATCCCTTGCCGATCACAGAACATGTACTTGAGAGGGTGGTTGGGAAACGGGCTTATTCCTTTCTAGATGGGTTTTTAGGGTATAACCAACTGGCAATTGCAGTAGAGGATCAACACAAAACAGCATTTGCCACAGAATGGGGAATATATGCGTATAGAATTAGTGCCTTTTAGCTTAACCAAGGCCCCAGCTACCTTTCAAAGGTTAATGACTCATGCGTTCAAAGAATACCTGAGAATATTCCTAGAAATATATATGGATGATCTCTTGTCCACTCTCTTCTACGAGAAGAACATATTGACCATTTACAAAAGGTATTTGAGAAATGTAGAACATATCGAATCTGTCTTAGCCCGGAAAAGTGAATTTTTATGGTTAGGCAAGGCCGCATCTTAGGACATATTGTCTCAAGAAATGGCATAACCACTGACCTAGACAAAATAAAAGTCATAGTAGACTTGCCCAAGCCTACTAATGCCAAACAAGTACAATCCTTCATGGGACACTGCGGATATTATCGAAGATTCATATATATGTATGCAGTCATTACACAACCTCTGTATCGCTTATTAGTCAGTTTCGACTAGACCGAGGAGTGTGAAACTTCATTCCAAAAGCTTAAGGAAAACCTTGTATCAGCACCTGTACTTAAAGCACCAGATTGGGAAAAGATATTCCATGTCCACATTGATGCATCTGCATATACAATTGGGAGTATTCTGGCTCAATCTGGAGACGGAACAATGGATTTTCCAGTTTTTTATGCAAGCCGACAGTTAAATAGTGCAGAAAAGAACTACACAACCACTAAAAGAGAGGGGTTAGGAATGATTTATTTTGTAAAGAAATTTCGGCATTATTTGCTCGCAAACAAATTTGTGTTCTTCACAGATCATCAAGATCTTTTATATCCAGTAAATAAACCATGCAATACTGGACGAATTGTACGTTGGTTTATTATATTGCTATAATTTTACTTCACCGTGGTAGTAAAAAAGGGTAAAACTCATCTACGGGCGGATCATTTTTCAAGGATGCAAAACGGGGAAGCTCCTGAAGGTGTAGATGATGACATACCTGATGCTTATCTTTTCAATATTGAAATGATATCCAAATGGTCTCAGGAATTGTTAGCTTTCTTTCCTTTGCAGGTAGATTTGATAACAAGGAAGACATATCCAAACAACAAACACTTCGACAAATAGAAAACTTCTAGTTGATTGTAGGACGACTGTATCATCTAGGCTTGGCCCAGATTCTACGGTTATGTATAAATCTAGAGGAATTCGAGTGTTATCTTGAAGAAGCACATGTCCAGGATTGTGCATTTCATTGTTCAACAATGAAAACACAACAAAGACTGAAACAATTAGGGGTTTACTGGCCAACTATGTATGTTGATACACATGCTTATGTTAGCAATTGTACTATATGTAGTGCCAAAAGACCGGTGGATCACGCGACATTGTTTCAGGTAAACATTGCACCTGCATGGAGTCAATATAGCATTGATTTCTTAACAATAAGGAAATTTCCTGAAAAACATAGCAAAAGCGCGGAAAAGGGCTATAGAGCTGGAGGCTCGCGACTTTAATTTAATTGGGAATCAACAATATAAGCAAGGAAAGGAAAATCAACTTAGAATCTGTGCAAGTGAAAGTGAATACTTGTTGATTCTAGAACACGTGCATGGAGGAATAAGTGGAGGTCATTTTTCAGGCGAATAGACGGCAAAAATTGTCTTAACCACAGGAATATGGTGGCCTACATTGCATTGGATGCTGAGGAGTTTGTAAAGCGTTGTGACGCATGTCAGCGCACCAATGTGCCGATAAAGAGAGATGAGATTCCACTACGGACAATGATGGGAGCAAGGGCATTTGCAAAATGGGGCATTGATTTTGTGGGGCCTATTTCACCCCCTGCATATTGCACCCATACCCAATATATCATTGTGGCTACGGACTATCTGACAAAATGGGTAGAAGCCAACGCAACACAAAAGGCAGACGCAAGAACCACTACACAATTTCTGTATGAGAATGTCTTTGTACGATACGGATTACCAATAGAAATTGTCAATGATCGAGGAACACATTTCCTTAATGAAGTCATTGAATATCTGCTAGAGGAATTCATGGTCATACATTGAAAATCTGCTCCATATCATCCACAGGCAAATGGACAAGCTGAGGCCACAAATAAAACACTATGCACTGTTCTAACTAAAATTGTATCAGACTCAAGGAAAGACTGGGATCAGCAGTTACACTCAACACTATGGGCATACAAGGTAGCTTACAAGACATCAATCAGAACGACACCGTACAACATGGTGTTTGGTTTAAATACTATATTACCCATAGAGTTCTTAGTTCCGACTCTACGAGTCGTGAAACGCTTAGAACGGACAGGGCATGAGCTCTCTTCAAGAATAGATGATCTTGAAAAGCTAGATGAACTTCGATTGAGAGTTGTAGCTTCGATCTATGCTAAAAAGAAAAGACAAAAAGAGTTTTTTGACAAGCATGTGCCCACGAAAGAGTTCAGAACAGGTGATTATGCACTTGTTTATACCTTGAAGCAACATGCCAAGAAACTTAAAAAGCAAGGTATGGGACCCTTTGTGATTAGTAACTTATCACAAAGTGGAGCTGTCAAACTTGCTACATTAGTAGGAGAAGAAATGCCAAATTGGATTAGTGGGTGTCGATTAAAAAAGTATCATTTACCAGTAACACAGGATATGCTTCAACAAATCCATAAAAAAAAAAACAACGGATGAAGGAGAAACAGAGGGTATGAAAAGAGGCCCAAGCAGAAGCAAAAGAACGCATTGCAAAAAGAAGGCTTCTAGGACAACAACACCAATGTGGATCACCATTGCGAATAAATGCTATTCAACTAAAGAATTTTGGTGAAGACACAGTGGAGCCAATAATTGGAGTCAAAGTGGGTAGCAATCAAGTTGAATTGACGGCATTGCTTGATTCTGGAGCTCAAGAAAATCTGATCTCTTACAAATTATACAAACAACTCAAGCCCGAAGATCAACTATATCCTACTCCACAAGTGCTAGAAAGTAGTGCTTCACATTCACTGAAAACATTGGGCTATATTGTATTGCATGTACAAATACATCAATATATTTACCCACACAAGTTTTATGTGGTTGAGGATGAAAGCACACAACACCCCATGTGGTTGGGACAACCTTGGCAAAAATAGTATAATATGCAGATAGATTGGAATTTGGATGCAGTCAAAATTCAGCGTGTACAAGAACAACAGGTGGTATCCTTTGCTCAGCAAGCCCGGAAGAACCAGATGACAGCAACACGATCACTAGATAAAGAACCAAAAGGATGGGTGCCACTAAAGAACAACACGATACCCATGGCGAACAAACAGGGAACTGCCAACCATGTTCACTACAAACATCCAACAACACAGACCACAGTGAAAAGATCAAGGTTAGCAACACGCAAAAAACAAGTATGGGTGCGGAAGGATAGAGGTGACATGGCATACATGCAATACAACAGAAGAAAACAGTTCAACCAAAAACTAAAGGAATAAAAAAGATATGGATCCTAAAGAGAATGCTCAGTAACAACTTAAATGCGACTCGCATTTGGATCCCGAAACCAAAGCAACAGGAACTCCCTTCAGTACAAGCAACATCGGCATGCAGACAAACACTACATATGAAACCGGCAAACCGATCAATGTGGGTTCCAACCAGCAGCACAACAATGACAACCGCGCAAGTAGCAATAAACCTACAAAAACCTCCAAAACAAAGCTACACATGGAAATAAAAAGAGACAAATACTATGGCCAATTTTGCCACGACAATTCTCTCCAAGGAGACAACCATGGCCATATCGACAGTAGCGGAAAACCAAGAGACTTTTGCAAGAAAGACGATCAAACAGAGAGCTGTAGAGTTACAACTTTTACTTGCAAAGAAAATCCACCAACCAAATCAACAACAAACAGGAAACCTCGACGTTGAATGCCAATAAGCATCTTGCTTATTCCGTCCTCTTGCACAGCATTGATTGAGTATGCATCATATAGGGCCACATTACACGGCCGAGCATTAGCACAACTTTTGACCCATGCACAGCACATACACCGAGGCGATACCTTGTCGTCCGGGAGGACTCCTGCTAGGGGGGAGGCATTCTCAAATGCGGACCCAATGGTAAAAAGAGCAAAAAAGGACATGTTTTTCGACTAATTTAGAGGGTTGTGGTTTGATTGCAAAATTTTCAGGACTAACCTAAATACATATGTCCTTACACAACATGAATCTACAAGTATATGGGGCCAAACGCCAAATCAAGCCCCTAGGTGTGCGTATATAAGTAAAAATAGCCATTTTTCGAGCGAAATATTGGTAAAACGGAGAAATCCGGCCATTAAAATTGCATGTGAGTGTATATAGTGTTTTACGGGGATGTTTTTGAGTTATTCTGATTTTTGGGAATTTTTTGGGTTTAAAATGCTATTTTCTTTTTAATTTTACTAATTATTGGTAGAAAAAAATTTAAAAATAAAAAAAGCAGGTGAAAAACGGTCGTAATGAAAAACGAAAAATATAAGGATAATCAGTGACTATAGGACAACCTATAGTCACTGCAGGTGAAAAACGGTCGTAATGAAAAACAACAAATATAAGGATAATTAGTGACTATAGGAGAACCTATGGTACAATGGGGTTGCAATTCTGTGAATGGAGCGGAAAGCGTGTTTTGGCCAGATTTTGACCGAACCGTCAAATTTCTCAAAAACTGGGCAAATGGAGTCCAAATCAAGAAATTTTTGAGCCTAAACCGCATCTCGCAAGAAGTTGGGAGCACATATCAAATTTCATGGAAAGTGGTTCGGGGACCCCCATTATAAGATTTTTTCACTCATTTAAAGCTCATTTCTACAATTCCCTTCTTGAGAGAGTGCTCTTGCCACCTAGAGCGAACCGGACTTCCAGCGGCTTCTACGACGCGCACGACCACCCGACAATCTCCAGACATGAGAGGTAGGCTCACCACCTTGAGCTTTTTGCGTATGTTGGATGTTTTGTCGCCAAAACTAGTGTAGGGTTCACACGGGAAACGAGCGGTAGAGACCTACACGTAGAAGTGGTCACCTAACGGCTAACCCAAAAGCAATAAGGCTTCATCGGCGGCTTACCCTAGCATAGGAGACCACTTTTGAATGCACAAAGGCGGCGGAAAACCATTGGGAAAGAGGCCTGCAACAGGCCACCAAATGGTAAATCGGTGGAAAGGTTCCCAAATGCTACCAAAACTCATGGGTAGGAGCATCTCGACATGCTCTACAAGTCTATATAGCCCACAAGGCCATAAGGCGATCTGAAGTGGCACTAAGCTTCAGAAACGGCATTAGACACACAAAGAGTCAACTAGCTCTCACGGCCAAACCGCATGTCCGTTTGCCACCAAACTTCACGAGCGGCTTTCCTAGACCATCAACAACCAAGTCCTATGGTGGTAGACCACCACAAGTCATCGACGACATGTAAACGCAACCACGAGCGCTTCCAGAGCGACAAATTGCCAAACGGAGCTCTGGTGAAGCCAAAGTCAACAAAAACCACATGGCAAGGATCCCCAAGGAACCGTGAAGCTATGGAGACTAACATCAAGAAATTTCATCGGCCGAAAAGCACTCCAAGAGTCAGAAAACGGCTCAGAGGCTCTAAAAGCTAAACAGGGAGTTTCTATCTATCTATTTGACTTTTTGTTGAAATAGGGCTTAAAAGGGACTTAGGGGGGACTCAAGGCAGAGGCACCAGTAGCACTTCCCATATAAATTCCATCAGGAGACATCCTACGTGTAGGATGTCTCAAGGCCATATCTGGGAGCCAAATGCAACATCTCATCTCACACACAGCTTCTGAATAGCTTGTACATGCTAGCCACCAAGTTTCATCACATTTGGACAAAAGTTGACCTCATATGCATCAGAAAACGGAAAGTCAGAGCATAAAGGAAATAATGGGTCATAGACCTACCAAAACTAGTCCAAATCACATGAAACTTGCACAATATACTCATGAGCACATTGCCAAGCTAAGTGTGGGGTCAGATGTGAAAATTGATGAAATAGACATCCTACACGTAGGATGTCTAAATGACCTATTTGACCTCCAGCTGATATTTTTGAGTTCCTGATGTCTTTATAACACCTTCACAAGCTCATGTATCAAATTTCAAGACATTCCCATCACATTTGGCCCCCAAAATCTCCAAGATGCACTTTTTGAGCCTAAAAACACTACACATGCTCTTAACAACACCAATGCTTATCCAAACCAAAATCTAAGAGTAGGGCCATCTTCCACATGCTAAAGGCCACCCCCAGAACCAACTTCAATCATTTTGGTAAAATAGACATCCTACGTGTAGGATGTCTCTAGTGTCATTTTCACCTACTATGCAAGAACTGACTTCATGGGAACCATTTACATGGTGTATGAAGCCTGTATATCAACTTTCAACCCATTTGAATATCATTTTCCACCTCTTGAGGACATCCTACCCAATTTGTGAGACAAAAGCCTAAGTCTACCCAAAATCGTATTTTTTGATGCCCAAACCCAATTCCAATTACATAGCCATGTTACACAGGTCAAGGGCCACAAGCCTACCAAGTTTCACCAAAAACAGAGAAGGTAGACATCCTACGGGTAGGATGTCTACATGATAATTTTTTAGCCAGAAAGCTACGGTGAGCACATGCAAAGTTTCCCTAGTTCCTTTTGAGTTCTTATTTCAACTTTCAAGTCATTTGGATAGTCAGAACTCAGTTTATCAACTAATATGTAAAAAATGATAACTTTGGACTACTGAGTGCAACAAGATCCATGGCCGCCGCAAAATCATCTGCAAAGAAGAAGAGGATGACTATAAAGGACTACTTAGAAGAAGTGGAGCCTTTTGTGATCCCAGAGGGAACCCTAAAGCCCATAAGTACATGGATTCAAGATAATCTGCTAGAGACCAATGATCTAAGAATCTACCAAGGAGTATTCAAAGATCCAGAGGGAAATGCAGTGGAGCTACCCATGATACCACGAGAGCTCAATGAATTTGTCAGGAGCAAGATGGGGGATTACTTGGAGAAGCTGGATCTCCACAACTACTTTGAATCTTTGCCAGCGGGGATTGATATTAAAAGAGTGTGGGAATTTGTCACCACAATCAAAGAAGATGGAGTGGCCTAAGTCACAGATCTGCAAGGCAAGCCTGATACAATGATTGTCATCACAGAGAAGTTGGTGGCAGCCGCACTCGACATCTCAAACAAAGGAGACAGTGTGACAAAGAGGCGAGATGAAGTCAAGGTCTACTCGGAAAAGAAGAATAACTACACATTTGAAGATATTTGCAAACCCAAAGGTGGCTATCATGAGCCAACTCTACAATCAATACTTCCACATGTGTACAAAGCGGCCACATAAATACAGGATGCCACATAGAGCCATTGCTACCACTTTTATTTGGACAATACAGAAGAGAAAACCAAAAGAGATAAATTACGCCGCTTACATCCACAACAATCTGGTGAAGATGGGGAACAAAAATCCCACCTATATTGTACCTAGTGAGCTGATAACAAAATTTGTCTATGGAGCATTGCATGCCAAAGAAAACTGGCCTCTACCACCCTCGCAAAATGATTGGCTAAAGCTGAAAGAAGACAAAGAAGAAGAACCTCCCAAAGCACTTAGGGTAGCCACACGGTTGAAGCGCCGGTTAGGGACCGTGCTAGAAGAGCTGCCAGAGTCAAAGAAGGGAAAGAAAGAAAATCTACAGGTGCCAATCAAGGAAACCAAGTCACAGAAAGCGGTGCAGCTAGAAAGACTGATGGAAAGTTTTAGAGCCGAGAGAGCACTAAAAGGAGATCTAAGCGAGTTGTGGAATCCATCCCTTGAATCCATGTCTGGATCATCTCAAAGGGTTCACCGGGATCGGTTCAAAGGTTATATCAAAAACTTTGAGATCTTAGATGCTACAGCGGAGAATATCCCAAATATCCCTTTTACAAAAGAAGAGGTGGACAAAGTGAGACAGCAGCTGCTAGAAGAGCAGGACGGCCAAGAAAGAGGGAGAAAAACCAAGGCGGATCAAGATTTCAAGAAGAAGCCACCAACTCCACCGTCAAGCCGGGAATCCGGCCCACCCCCATCACCACCTCCTCTTAGCTCTCCACAAACCCAGCAAAAAGAGGAGTTGAACATACCTGATAAACAAAAAGAGTCCAAGCAAGAGAAGAACAAAGAGGAAGAGCAAAAGGCAGAATCTGAGCCAAAGGACGAGAAGCCAGATCTAGAAGAAAGAAACTTTAGAATATTTCTTGATCTACTAGCAGCTGGGTACTCTAAAGAAGAGGCAGCTACTATAGCTTTTGAGTTGGCAAGCACAAGACCCAAGGAACATATGCAGAGCCTTCGGTTAGTAGAGTTGAAAGAGATGGCCACAGATACAGTGGACCTACATCCACCAACCAATGATTGGGATGTGGTAATGCAAAAACTAACCAGGCTCAGAGAAAGATCAATGTCCACTAAGAGTGAGATTGATAATCTCAAAAAAAATGAAGTTCATATCAAAGATGAAGTGGACTCACTGCAAAAACAGGGCCAAGAGCACATAGAGAAACAAACAAAGCTGCAAGCCAATCTGGACGTAGCATTACAAAGATGCCAGGAGATGGAACGACAGAATCAGGCAGCCAAACACAAGCTTCAAAGAGCAGAAGAGGAATACAAGAAAATCAGCAAGTCACTGACAGATGCGGAGAAAGAGAGGGACAATCTGACACTCCAACTTTTTGATGAGTCCAAAGAGGTAGACACCATGAGGAATGCCAAGGAAAAGGCCGAGATAGAACATGAGGCAAGCCAGGATGAAGTGATCGAGCTAAAAGATCAGATGAAAGTAAAAGATCATACCATCCAAAGGCTAAGGGCATCTCCGGCCAGAGTCAGAGCTGCTAGCTCAACTAGCACAACTTCAGAAAATGATTTGTATGAAGAAAAATGAAGGAACTCCAAAAGGAGTTGACACTAGAGAAAAGGCAAAGACTAATGCTGGCCGAGGGATCTCTTGTAATGCAAAACCGCCTAGAAGAAGGGAACAAGGCCATGAAAACTGAGCTAGAAGCCGTGAAAACAAAGATGGACAAGGAATTTTAGAGATGGCAAACAGAAAACGAAGACATCAAGAGGAAACTCGAGGAGGCAAAAAAAATCAATGCAGATCTGAACGACCTCCTAGTGAACATGGGAGATCAAGCGGAAGAGGCAAAGAAGACATTTCAAAAGCAGATAGATGAGTTGAAAGGCCAACAATAAACTGAAGAGCAACAGTTTAGTATTGAGCCAGTAGCAATGGAAGGCATCGACATAGAAAATGTGTCAGATCCAGTGGACACCACCATGCAAGAGGACATCCTTGTGGGGCCATCACAAGAACCCGAGGATCTGACACAAGAAGAAGAAGAAAAGCTATAGAAGACAATAGAAGCGGCAATAAAAGACACGGCCAAAGAAGCATTGGAGTGGGAGAAGAGTGTGTTTAAATCTATGAGCATTCAGAAGATAGATGCCAATGTCATTTGGCATGAATGGCTACAGCCTTCTCTCCCATATCCACTTCTAAAGTATGAAGCTTCTACAATCAACAAACGGATAAAAGAGGAGCCAATAGTGCCATTATACAAAGCAGATATCTCCAAACCAGAAGGAGTTCAGGTGATTGTGAACTCTCAGCCCAAGTGGAGAAAGGCATCGCTCACCAAATATCCGCAATATTTAATACATCTGGTAGAGGTGCCTAAAAGAATCAGAGACAACCTCAGTTTTGCCCTCTACCAAGGATGCGGACATGGAAAGCACACGAGTTGTCACAGAGAAGACAACCCACATCGCTTAATTACCCAAAGCTGCCAGGCTTGAATGCAAGCGAGAGAATGAGTGAGCAATACATGGTGAAAACCCTAACAAGCACCTTTAAATTGTTCACTCGCTCACCTGCTGACCTATCTTGCATCATGCTTAGAAAAATATGTAAAACCCTTCTGGCGGTCTTCGAAACCTTTAAACATGGACAGGCAATAGACAGTATCTTTTTCTTCCAAGACACATACAGATGTGCATATGATCTGTCTACTCAACCTTCCCATGAGGTGATACATGCACTTTATCCATCAACACAGAGATATTCGGCCCGACATACTGGCTCAGCATGCGCGATATGAGTCCCTTCTAAAGATGCACGAAAGCCTCCACTAAAGAAGCAGCTCTACTGCCATGTCTGGGATGACATGAACTAGGAGGGGGGGAGTGTTAGCAGCTGGACACACCCAACGAACAATGATTGCTTGGCAGGATATTATTTTTTGTAATTATTCTTTAATTGAGAAAACCGTCAGTTTACCTTTGTAAATAGTGGGGCTTGCACAAGCTTCCAGATTCCTTCCCATTTTTGACATTTAGATTCAGTGATTGGTTAAATTGGAACCTTAGGGTTTGAGATTGTAAGGTATTTATACCACTTTTGACCTTAATGAGAAAAACCTTTGTCATTTTTAAAAACGTTCTGTCTGTGTGAGTCAGCATACTTTGTGTACGAGAGAGAGTGAGAGTTTTATCTTGATGCTACGTGCGCATCGGTGGCCCAGAAGAGAGCTACGCGCCAATACCTACATTGCGTGTGTACGACCTGGGTTTGCGAGCTCGACCCATGAGCTACCTCTGGTGATTCGGTGAGCATACGTTGTCTGTTTTTGCATTTCAGCATATCCACGCATTCACATTGAGTATAGCTACACATTAGGCACTTTAGTTTTTGGAAACGACGACCTACAAATTTAGACCAGACATCCTATGTGATTTTGCACTAGGTGTTTAGGGTTGGGGTTTTGGTTCATGGACCTTAGGGAGAGCAACCTATTGGTGTTAATAGGGCTTCCTTCAAGTTCTCTGGCATTTTGAGAACGTTTGATGGGTATTTAGCTCTTGAAAATGTTGTAGGAAATATCCTCTTATGCACTCCTAAAGGTTGTCGCTTAGACATTGGGTAGAGACATCTATAGGAAGTAGTCAAAGAGTCGGTCGAGTGTAGGTTGACACCCTATGCTTGCTTCCATGCGCCTGCGGGTTGAGCTTCGTCCTTAGCTGACAAATCTTGTTAGGTGAGTTCTCGCTGTGCTGACGTCCGTCGCGGCGTGTTCGCCAACAGTAGCTATGCCATTTTTTGACACTATATGTCCAAGAATGTTTCCTTGTCTACCCATGAATGTGCACTTTTCAAGATTTAGGAAAATCCTATAAAGTCTACATTTTTTGAATACCCTTTTGAGATGTTCAAAATGATCAGCTCAGATTGATGAATGTGCGCATAGAGCATCCATGTATACTTCCAAGAATTTCCTTGATATTATTTAAGAGCATGACTCATCAATCTTTCAAATATGGCAAGAGCATTAGTTAACCCAAAGGGCATAACCCGATAGAAAAAAAATACCCCATTTTGTTGCAAAAGCAGTTTTATGTTGATCTTTTGGGTCAACCAAAAGTTGATTGTATCCCAAAAAGCCATCTAAGAAGTTGTAAGCTTGTTTTCTTGCAACTCGTTCTAACACATGCTCAATGATTGGAAGAGGAAATTTGTCTCTAATGGTAGCTGCATTCACTTTCTTGAGGTTGACACACACTCGTAATTTTCCATTCTTCTTGGGTATGACCACAATTGGAGACACCCAATCTGTGCGTTCAATTTCATAAATGAATTCAGCTTCCTTTAGTTTCTCACTCTTTTTTTATATTCCTAGAAAATGTTTCATTGTATGTGTATGGCCTTTGTCTACTTGATTTCGCATCATCTCTCATGGGTATGGTATGTTGATAGATTTCTGGATCAACACCCTTGAGATCCTTGTAAGACTAAGCAAAGATATTGCGGTATTCTTTTAGCAAGCTTATTAAAAGCTATTCTTCTTCTTCTGTTAGGTCATTTGCAATGTAGGCAGGTCTAGGCTCTTCTCTTGGTTCAGCCAAATCTATCTTTTTTGCGTTTTTAGGCCCTTCGTAGGACTCGCCTTGATTTTGTAGTTCTCTAACATGTTGTTCGACTATGATATTTTGGTCTTGGAGAGTGTATTTTTTGTAATGGGATGGAACACTCATTACATATTTACCATCCTATTCTGTGGTTTCCATTTCGGTTGTATATATCTCATTTAGAGATTTTTTCAACTCTTAATATTTCTTTTTCCGCTCAAGTCGTGTCATGGTTGGCTCCTTGTCCTGTTTGTTTGTCTTTGCTTGAGTATCCTTTCTTGTTTTTCTCAAATTTTTCAACATTTTTGGGTTTTTTTTAAAAGGATATCTGCTAGTGACTTTGTCATTGACACAATCATGTGCATCTATCTGCATCAAGAATTGCGTTCTACTGGAGACTGATGGAATAGGTCTAGCTTTCATGTTTTTGGTGTCTCTTTTTTGTCTATACCATTTTTGTCTTCTCGATTTCTGGTTAGGAAATTCAAAAAACTTTTCCTTCCCTCCTTTCAGGACTAGCTTAACTCTCACATGTTCTTTTTCTAACCCCGAATCTTCTGAGGTAGCTGAGTGTTCGTCTAACTTATCTGTTGCATCGTAGTAGAGGTCTGAAAACACTTGTTGAGATTTCGTCAACTCCTTGGGTTCCTCATTTTCATCTTCAATGTGGAGGGTTGAAATCATTTGGATAGGAATTATTTCCTAGCCATCCTCATTGCAAAATTGAGTAGGCATAGACATATTCACATATACATCCATTGTCGCTAAAAATTTGAGTTCACTCAAATGGCTCAAACAAACGTTCTGGAAAGGTTTACAGGCTTCCTCTATGCAATTCCTTTCTAAGGTACATTCTTCTCTTTTTAAGCTCCCATTTTTGGAAGCTCCGCACATCCAAATAGGAGTGTCTTTGTTTAACCACGAGGGAAGCTTAGTTTCAGCCGAAGAGACTGAATCAAACTCTTGTATGGGCGTTTTCATGACATCTCTATAAGTGTGATCTCTTAAATTAACCATTGTTATAGATCCCACTTGCTTCAAGTACAGATAGTTGTTTCCCCAATCTTGGATAAGTTGTACCTGTCGCATAAAAGGTCTTCCCAATATGATTCGTAATTGAGTTCTTTCCCAAAGTCTACTATGGCAAAAATGTGTTGATATTCAATTCCACAGGAAATAACTATCACTTTTTTGAGCAGTCCTAAGGGTCTTTCAATGTGTCCATCAGCCAATTGCAATATCATTCGAGTTTGTCTAATGGTTGGTTGTCCGCAGGATTCCCATACTGCTTTTGTGGCTATGGCCATGCCTACTCCACTATCCAGTATTGCCATGGTTTCTATGTCATTATATTTCACTAGAAGGGTGGGTTTCCTCCTTCCCCTTTGCAATATTCTCCGACTCTATTCATTGGAGCAGATCGAATCTCTTTGTTGTCCATTTCGTGTTTCAATTTTCCCAATTTTTTTGAAATTAGCCCCATTATCCCCACCTTCTCTAGGGTTTTCTATAGGTCATTCTATATGTATGGTCTGGTTTTTAATAGTTCTCCCAAAGTAAGAGTGCATTGGATGGGTGTACACATGATTGAATGAATATTGTCTACTTCTAGGGTCTGTTGCACTCTTTTTACTTGAGTGGTGTTACACACTATGGATTCATCTTCGTTATCTCCCAAGTAAGAGAGTAATGTTTTCAAGGTCAATGGTTTCAACATTCCTGAAGCTTCAGATCCGCAATCCCCGTATAAGGATTGTACATCCATGTCCATATCAGGAGGTAGGTTTTCTAACCAAACTTCCTCTATAGGAGCTGACTTTAGAGTTAGGCTCTCATCATTGATCTCTCAAACTTTTTTCCATAAGTGATCTCTACAAATGGAATCCCATCTAAGGCATCTTCGTTGTCTGACACTATAAGTTCTGGCTCTTTTGTTCCAAGGTGGGGTTCTACCACTACTTTGGATTTTTCTTTAGTGTCTCTTACCACAAGCTCCTCAGGTTTTGCCATACTTTCGATCTTGGGTTTTTGTTTTTCCAGCATTTCTTGCGTGATTCTTACCAAATTTTGATAGGCTTCATGCTTAGTTGCTTCCATGTCTAGAGAAGGATAGTTTTTCTATTTGTTCTCTATGTTTTGACTTGCTTTAACTCCCGCTTGGTAGGCTTCCAAGGCTACATTAATAGGCTCAGAAAATTTTATCAACCAAAATTGATCCTCCAGATTTTATGGTTGTTTCTTTGATTTCACTTCCAGGTTCTTTTACCTTTTCCTGGAATAGTTGTTTTGCTTTCTCCTAGATTTCAGCTCATTGTTTTTGTTTTCTCATCTCATACCTTTTGCTTCTGCTTCCTTTGGTCTTTTGAGAGGCAAATTTTGTGCTCCGAATCATCAAAGGAGTTATGTTTCTTTTTGTTACCCTGGGCTCTAGTGATTACGTTGATTGGAATAATTACCTTGATTGGAATAATCGGTTCACTCTCAGATGAGCTACTAGGTATCACTTGGACCTCATTTACTACTGTTTTACCCTTGTTTAAAGGATTTTTAGGACAATCTTCTGGGAAGTGTCCTCCCTTTTTGCAGCATTGTATGCAATAACCTTCAATCGGCTTGAGGTTTTTGTCAGGCTCTGGGCATTCATTTTTCCAATGATCATCTGCACCATAGTTATGACAATTTCCCGTTCTTGGCTCAATCATGGGTCTTACCATAGGAGGTCTAACACCTCGATTATCCATATAATACACTGGTCCAAGCTCTGGTGGAGCATAAGTCACAGGTTCTTCCATTGGTGGTGGATGTGCATTATACCAATCTCCTTCTACCATTATTGTAGATGGACTAGGCTCAGCATAGGGTGTAACAAGTACGAGTGCTTGTTCATCTATGACTCCTTCTGAATGCATGTACTTTACATGCATTGCATTATGTCCTGATATGGAGGTTGTTGACCCAACATGGGTTGAGGTCTTTCCATACCCATCGGTGGTCTTTGAGTTGGTGCCATGTTAGGCTGATATGTGTACATGGGTTGTCCTTGTTGCCTCATGGGCACATATTGAACATTCTTATCATACTTTGGTCAAAAATAGCACTCATTGGTCTCATGGTTGGTCCATTTACCCTCAATTTCACACCATTTTTGCGGTTGGGGTATCCCTTGTCCTGGTCCACTCATAGGTTCTTTTTGCATGTTATTCATCATGTCATTCATCCTTTTGAGCATTTCTTCTATGGCTTAAAGTGGTCTTGCAGCAGCTATTTTCACTTGTGTTGGTTTAGTGGATGTTATTTTCTCACTTTGGTTATCCTTAGGAACATATTCTTCATTGAAAATATCACAATTGTCTCCTAGGTCAATAGAATCTGACACACACTCTTCTAGGGTTGTATGCTTCTTGCTATAGAGTATAGCATGAAGTTCTTTGTTTAGAAATTCCTCTAGAAATAATGATACTAATCATTCTTCTGCAGGTATCTCTAGCCCTGGGCATCTGGCAATGTATTGCTTCATTCAAGTTGCACAATCCCTAATAGACTTAACTTGTTTTCTATTTAAAGTTGTAGATTTGAGCTACAATATGTGTTTGATCCCCGTTTTGGAACAACCAGCTACAAATCCTTGAGCTAATGTGTTGTCTTGGTGGAATGTTTTGGAACCATATTCTTTTCCTTCTAATTTCATTCCAAACCCCTCAAACTGAGTACAGAAATCGAATATGCGTTCAGCTCTTAGCACTTGCTTAAAGCTTGCTAAGTGGTCATATGGATCCCCTGATCTACTGTATTTTTTGATCCATTTCTAAAAATCGGATGGTCTGAAACGTCTATTTGGTTTACTTTCGGTTTCCTGGTGGTTGATCTTGCTCCAAGTCCTTCAAACCAGTCTGTTGGAAATAGTGACTCATGTAGCCCTGGACTGGCTTTAGTGTCACCCGGTTTTCTGCGTGATGAGGTGGTTTCTGGTTTCTTAACATTACTCTCAGATGATCCCTCATGGTGCTCATCTCTTGGAATTGTTTCTGGTCCTTGTCCCAATATCCATTTCCTTATGGAATACCCTTGGTGTTTGGTTTGTTCTACCTCCTTAGGAGTCATCATAACAAAGTTGTTGTTATAACAATCCATAAACAGGTAGGTTGGTAGCTGTGTTGATCCCTTATCTTTCATCTTGAAGATATAGATGATCTTCATGGCCGTTAGTTGTCCTGATTTGGCATGCAAAGTCCAGAGGAGATCTTTGACATTTCTATCCTCCCAGCAATAGACTCCAATCCTAGGATTATTAGTACTAAGCCGTTTCAAGGGCTTCAAACCAACTTGCTCATATCCCTCGAATTCTAAAGTTGGTGGTCCTTCTTTTGCAGCCATATCTAGAATTATGGTGTTTACTTCTATACCCCATTTTTCTATCACGTCAGGGTCTTCAACTTGTAAATACTAAGTTCTATTTCTATCCATGTACATTTTTCCTTGTTTGTTTGATCTGATCTCCTCTTCGAACTCAATACCATGGTCATCAATGTGAATAGCATACTCTTCGTTAGGATTCAAGTAAACCTGAGCTCCATGGCGATTAGTCTTATAAAAAGAGAGTATATGATTATAGCGCATTGTCGTTCCAGTTTTCGAGTAAGTCAAGTAGGAAGAAATTTCGTATGTCGAATCAGAAAAAGTGTCTGAGACTTCTTCAGGGATAGTGTGCAAGCAATTGCCTTGATTTACGCTTCCTTTGGTGGATACTCTACTGGAGGTTTCTCCAAGTATGCCCTGATTTCCTAGTACACAACCAGATCTAAGGTTCATATAGACTTGTGAAGCCCTGGATATACTTACCTTTGGATTGACTTGTTGTCAATTTCTCCCACTTGACTGGATTGCACTTTTTGTTGAGCTATTGATTCCTTGTCTGCAACCTGATTCCTATATAAATTTAATCAAGTTAGCTATTCTACCCACAAAGACAATATAGTTTTTGCTAGCTGTTGTGATTGGTCTATGTGCATCACTGCAAATAGAGCTACTTGAGTCAACAGTTGCAATTTCCAAACTCGACTTTAGTAAAAATCAAAGGACTAATCTGCAACTCAAAAACTGAGTGAACCTATACCAATCTGGATCCAATTGAACCCAAAATTGCCCAGTGGCTTTGTATTATGCTGGTCTAACACTGTGCAAGCTCAAAAGCCAAAATGGGTGGATCTGTATAGCAGTAGTAAATAATCGCGATTATTTACTTTCGTTAGATTTTTGTACTTTTTGGCTTGATTTGCCAAGTATACAACCTGTTAAGGTCCTTGGACAAGTTTCAACAAGTTTGACAATATCTGTTCAAGTTTATCAACTGTTTCGTGTTCGTGGACTCAATTTTCAAGAATCTGGCTTAAGTCTCACTTTTGTGATCCAAATTTCACCAAAATTGATTTGTGTGGTCTACTTGATATGCTTGACCTTGTGGTATGCCCAAACATGCAAGAATACCAATTTTTGAAGCAAATGTAAATAATCACGATTATTTACTATGGCTAATTTTTTTGCAAGTTTCTGTCCCAATCTTGACACAGATCTTTTAAGCACTCCAACTTAAGGTCTCTAGCCAAGTTCCATCAAGTTTGGACTGTTTTTGGTCAAATGGTCATCAATTTTCTGTCTGTAGACTGACTTTGCAAATTTGGTCACAATTTCCAATCCAATGATCCAAATCTTACCAAATTTGGTTTGTCGGCTTATTACAACATGATAAAACCAGTGGTATGCTAACTTGGTCAGAAAAGTAGAAAAATGGGGCAGATGTAAATAATCACGATTATTTACAACTGGCAAATTTTTGCATCTTTTTGGTCAACTGAGCATGTACATATGTCTATAACATCAATACAAAACTATGAATCAAATTTCATTAAGTTTGGACAAATTTTTTCCCAATTTACACTCAAGTTTCAGAAAGTCAGTACAAACTTTAGTTTTTTCCCATTTTTTGCTAGTTTGGTGTTCCAAATCTTTTGTGCCTTTACAAAAGTTGTTTGTACATATGCAATGAGTCACTAATATCAACCTTAGTCAAATTTGAGCTAAAAGTAAATAATACTGATTATTTACTTTATGTCCAAAATAAACATTTTTTTACACTTTTTCTTCATGGACAGTCATTTCATGAGTTATTTTAAGCCTATGAATCAAGTCAAAACTTAATTTGGCTTAAAATGTCAAGAAAAAGTAAATAATCTGAGTTTGCAAACTCTTGAAATTTTTACCTCAAAGTGTCCTTGAACTTACCAACTCGTGCATGCAACTTTTAAGCATACTCTCCAGTGGGATTGAGTGGTTTGGAATGTTTTCGTGCTATTTCTAGCCGTAGACCTGAAATTCTACAACTTCAAATTAGAGTTGTCTAATTTCTTAAATGTATTTCAAGATGTTTTTATTGAAGAAATCCCTAGAGAGATACCCCCAAAACAAGGGGATGATGACCATAACATAGAGCTTCTACCTGGGAGCTCACCACCTAATAAGCCTCCTTATAGAGTTTCTCAAGCTCAACAAGAGGAGATTATGAGGCAAGTGCATGAACTGGTAGATAAAGAGATGGTGAGACCTCATTCCTCTCCCTTTTGTTCACCACTCCTTATAGTGCAAAAGAAAGATGGCACATACCGCATGTGTGTGGACTATCAAGCACTAAACCACATCACTATCAAAACTAGATTTGTTGTACCACAGGTAGAAGATTTGTTCGAAGCTACAAGGCTCGGCCTCCTTCAGTCAGATTGACCTTAAAAGTGGCTACCATCAAATAAGGATAGTAAATGAAGATATCATAAAGACCATGTTCTGCATAACGTTTGGTCTTTACGAATATCTTGTCATGCCTTTTGGCTTGACCAATGCTCTAGCCATGTTCAACCGCCTGATGGAGAAAATATTTTTGTATGTTTACTGGAGTGTCTTTGATGATATCATCATCTACTCCAAATCCATTGAGGAGCATAAGCAACACCTCCATGTAATTTTTCAAGATTTGAGGGAGAATAAACTTTTCATTTATCCAAAGAAGAGTGAATTTTTCCTTCAAGAGATTAAATACTTAGGTCACACTATCTCTCAAGATGGTAACCGTATGGATCCAACAATGTTAGAGGTAATAAACGGATGGCCTAACCCAAGAAATCTACATGAGCTACGAAGCTTTATTTGGTATGTGTGCATACTATAGACACTTCGTAACTAAGTTCTCCCAAATAGCGAGACCATTACATGACTTGAAAAAGAAGAATGTTAAGTACGTATAGTCTGCCAAGGAGCAAAAAACTTTTGATAACCTTAAAGAAAAGCTCACCCTCAACCTGTGCTTACACTTTTGGACCTCTCAAAACCATTTGAGGTCCGATGTGATGCTTGTGGAGATTCCCTCGGAGCAGTCTTGCTTCAAGAAGGATATGCCATATAGCATATGAGATTCGAAGACTCAATTTTGATGAGTGTGTCTTGGGCATCTACGAAAAGAAGCTACTAGTTGTCCTTCATGCCCTTGATACATGGAAGCACTACTTTTTGGGGACTCCGTTCATCCTATGAACGGACCACCAAAGTCTTAAGTACTTCATAAAACAAACCAAGCTCTTCGACAAGCAAATGAGGTGAACAAATTTTCTTTTGCAACTCAATTTTCATATTGCTCACATTGCTGCCAAGCACAGTCAAGTAGTTGATGCACTATCACGATATCCAAGGGCCAATGCGGCGTCCATAGCAACTCACAATGATCTATCTTCATGATAGATGAGTATGCTATTGACCGCGATTTTAACGATGTAATTTCATCCCTTGCCTTAGGGAAGAAATAAGAACCATTCACTTTGAAGGATGGTTATCTTCTCCATGGCAATCTTCTATGTGTTACTCACTCTCTTCACAAGAAAGTAAAGTATGAGTCCCATGCTCTTCCCTATGCGAGGCATAGAGGGATTCAACCTACTCTTTGAGGAGTAGAAATGTATTTATATTGGCCTATTATGAAAGTGGAAATACAAGAGTATGTTTCCAAATGTGTGGTATGCCAAAAGACCAAGTATGATAGGGGGAAGCAAGCTGGATTACTCCAGCCATTTCCAATCCCTAATTCACCATGGGAGAGAATACCCACGGATTTTATCTTTGGATTTCCTAAGTCTATCCATGGGAATACGGGACTATGGATGATAGTCGACAGGTTTAGAGAACAAGAACATTTCATACCTGTCAAAAAGACTATCAAGGAACACCAAATGGCAACCCTTGAGTCATATCCCAAATTTTTAAACACCATGGCTTGACAACATCAATCGTGTCGGATAGAGATCCTCGAATGACCAATAATTTTTGGAAGGGTCTCTTTGAAAATCTAGGTACACGACTAAATTTCTCTTCGGCCTATCACCCACAAAGGGATGGCCAAAGTGAAATAGCCAACCTTACAATTGTCGATCTACTCAAGACTTATGTTACCAAAGTATATCAATGTGCCCAATGGGAGAAGTACTTACCTCTTGTAGAGTAGGCATACAATAACACTATCCATACCACTATAGGGAAGGCTCCTTTTGATCACATTGAGGGAAGACCTAAAAGTCCCTTGCTACTTGAGTATAGCCGAGACCTACAAGAATCTTTTCAAAAGATTAAGGAGGCTATATCCATCTCCCAACAAAGGAAAAAGGCTATTGTTGACAAGCATATAAGGGCCTTAGACTTCAAGGAAAATGATTAGGTCCTACTCAAGTTTCCCAAGACTTGATTGAGGCAACGAGCAAAAATCCTACGGGCCACCAAAAGTATTATGCTAAGTTAGTAAAAAGATATTATGGTCCTTTCCAAATCTTAAAACCAATCAACGAGATGGACTATCAACTCAAGTTTCCCAACCAATGACTCATTCACAATGCTTTTCATGTGAGCCTACTCAAGCCTTACAAAGGCGAGCCACCAAAAGAATCAATAATTGAGGATCCTCCATAGATCAAAGATCAAGAAGAGGTGTTGTAGCCCAAATCCATTATTCGACACAAAAACAAGGTACTAAGACATGGTAAGATTATCCGGCAGTACCTTATTAACTTTAAAAACTTTCATTTTGAAGATGCTAGATGGATGCAAAGAACACAACTTAAGGATAGTATGAACCTTGTCAATGCTTACAATGCTACAGTAGAGTAAGAGAATGTAAATGCTTTCTAAATGAACAATGTTTTTGTCTTATAAGACTAATCCTCTTTTGTGCAAAAATTTAAATGGTATGCATGCTTAGAGTCATGTTTGTGATGACGAAGTCACTCAGACACCAAGTAGAATTTGTCACTCTACTTTGGGAGTATGATATAGACTAAAGAACAGATATTCTTGCGGAAACTAAGTCTCCCAAGTACAAAATGGACTAGTCATCCATTTTGAAATGATGTCGTAGGGTAAAAAGGGATCCTCTCCATGCTAAGAAACGTAGACTAATGACTAAGAATTTATCTCTTCTACCTCATAGTCGAGGACAACTATGGTTTCAAGAGAGTGGTAATGTCATAAAATCTAATATCTACCTATTCCAAAAAGACTTTCTCATATTGAACTGATCATTTAATATGGGGGATATGAATGGAAACAAGAGGTAGAATATGGACAAGTGTATATAATGGAACTTAGAAGACCTTAAGGTTAGCTTCATTAAAGACCTCCAAAGGTTAGTATTAAAAGTACTTAGACCTAGGACCTTAAGCAACTTGGGGCTGACCTTGAGGTGGGAACCTACCCACTCTTGAGGTGCTTGTCGTGCTAGTGCTTAAGGTGTTTGTGGGAACCTTGCCCAAGTTTGAGGTGCTTGTCATGCTTGATGACTAAGGTACTTGAAGTGTTCTATTCAAACATGATCTCTCAAGAGGCATAAACTATTGTCATGCTTAAATGACTAAGGTGATTGAAGTGTTCAATTCAAACATGATCTCTTAAGAAACATAAAAGACACATGTCAAGATCCTCTCCATTTTGCCCTTATGATGTGCTTGTTGAATCCTGTTGGAGATGTTTTAAAGGGGTCCAATGATAATTTAGATGCATTTAAATAAATAATTAAGCTCTTTCTGTCAAAGAGTGAAAAGAGGACACTTGTCCAAATTATATAATTAAATAATACAAAAGAGAAAGAGAGAGAGAGAGAGAGACCAAGCATGAGAGGATGATTTGGGCATCTTATTTTTATTCTCTGTTAACCGAGTCAACGTCAATTAACAGAAGCTGATAAAGGCCAAGCCTTATGGATGCACATTGAAGATGAATACAAAGAAGCAGTAAAGATTGGAGATACACATTTTCCCAAAATGGTCATGTATTGTAAATTTTTGATTTATTTCAAGCCATTGTAAAATTTTTCATGTGTTACGACCTCAATGGAAGTTCCAAGCTACAAAGAACAGGTCAGTTACTGTGCCTATGTAGCAGATTCAGTAAGTAGTGGAGCCCTAAAGGCCTTGGGCACCGGGACATTGCATATTTTTACCCTAGGTATGTAGGGAAATGTGTAAAAGAAATTAGGGTTCTCAAGCTCATTTGTTGAGAGCACTCTTTGGTGACAGCTCTTGAGGTGTGTGGCTATGGAGTCCTTGAGATTCTCCTTGCTCATGTGACTTGGTTAACACTAATCAATGCTTAATTTTCTTTCACTATGCCTCTCTCATGCTTCGTGTGATTGCTAATGATGCTTTGATTAGCTAGATTGTAACTAATTAGTGGTTAATCCCTCTCTAATCTTGTGTGATTGCTCTCTCTTGCTTGTGTGTGCATGTAGGTTTGATTGGAGTGTGGTGCTTGATAGATCTATGTGTGTATGTTTGCGATTAGTGTGTTGCATGATAGGATTAGTGTTGTGTGCGTCTTGCAATGTTAGCGTGTGTGATTGGGTTGATTGGAGGCGAAGGGAAGTGGATGTGGAGATTTCTCATCATTGTGTCTTAGCTCCTCCATAGGCCAAGAAGCTCACCTCATAGAGTCACCATTCGTGTTGTCATGATTAGCTCACTAATCGTGTGAGTGTTTCCATGCCCTAGCTTGGTAGCTCATCCCTCCGGATTGATAATTTTGTTGGTCATTGGAGCTATGCAACGATGGGAACCCCCAACATTTGGCACCGTTGTCGGGGGCGATGGCATACGCTAGTGTAATTGTGGCATAATTGGATGTTTCACTAATTTCACTTGTGTGTTTATGTTTTTGTGGATTTTGGATGTGTGTGTATGTCTAATTTAAGGTGTGTGTGCACTATTTTGCCCTTGATTGTGCACCTAAAAATCAATGTGTGCTTAATGATTTTTCAATTGTGATGATTGATTTGTGTTGTGGTCATGCCCAACTAGAGATTTGTGAAATAACATTGCAATTTTGACAAGATTAACCCTTTTGTGTGCGCATCTAAAGATTGGTAAAAACTACCAATTATTAGTGTGTGTGTGTGTGTGTGTGCCTAAAAAGTGCTTAATGTGCATGATTAATTCAATTGTGTGTGTGTGTGTGTGTGCCTAAAAAGTGCTTAATGTGCATGATTAATTCAATTTTTGATTGCATATTGGGTGTGTGTAATGGTTAATTGTTGCGGTTTTAAGCTCAAAACAAGGATTTACACACTTCAAATGTGTCAATTTTTTACCTAATTTTACCGCTAATTTTGTCGATTTAATTTCCTACTTTGGATTTTATTGATCAAATTATTTGGCAAATTCAATTGATGTGCTTTTTGTGATTTTATTTGGGTGCACGAATCCCCTATGTGTGGACAATTTTCAAAAGAAATGTGCGAATTTTTCGGATAATTTTTGAAAATTTTTGGTGATTTTTTGTTAATTTTTGCAATAATTTTTGCAATAATTTTTGCTTAATTCCATAAAAAATTTGATATCTTGCGATCTTTGAGAGCTATTTTGAATGTGTGTTTGCGGCTTGATTTCGAGCGCATTTGGACTTTCATTCGTCAAATTTTCAGCATTTTACTATTTTTGGGGGCCAGGTTGATGATTTTGTCGAATCTGGCGTTTTCGATAAAAACTGCTATTTTTGGTGTGCTTTTGCGTATTGAAAATGTTTGATTGTGATTATCGATGATTTTTTGAGATTTTTTGAGTTTTCTAGGAGTTTTTTGGATATTTCTGGCAATTTTTAGGATTTTCGAATGATTTTTTCTACTCTCGGCTAATTTTTGGCATTTTTGGACGTTTGAAAAAACAATACCAAAAAAACCAATTTTCAAGCTCGACGGCCTTGCCTTGCGGCGCATAAACTTTCCTCATCGGTGGATAGATCTTTACGGTCTTTCGGGATAGTTTTCATCGAAATTAAAATACTCTTCTTCTTCTTTTCTCTCCGGGTGAACCCACCCCAACACACACTCCTCTCTCTCTCTCTTCTCTTACTCTCTCTCCTTCCAAATGTCCGCTCACTTACAATCTCTCACCTCCCCTCTCACTCTCTCTCTTCTATAACTCTCTCTTTCTCTCACTAAAATCGCGATTATTTGTAATCTCTCACCTCTCCCTCACACTCCTAGACTCTCTGTCTCCTCGTGCCCCGCTGTCAGCGCCCTAGGTGCCTTGCAGCCCAGCACTCTCTCTCTTTACTCTACCTCCACTGCTCCTCCCCGCATCCTCGCCAATCTTGTTGCCAGCGTGTGCCTCCCTCTCACTATCTCTAGCGCGCCACAGGCACTCTCTCTCTTCTTTCTCTCTCTCTACTGCGCGCTCAGGTCTCGCAATCAGCGCTGACCAAAATCTGTTGCCTTCAAAATCCCACGAGCAGCCAGGTCTTCAGGTACGGCTCTATTTAAATAGACTAATTTTTCTTTTTTAATGAAATAAGATAAATAAAAGATCCAAAATTGTCCGGAAAAAACCATAGAACCTTCAAAATTTCCATAAAATTTCTAAAATTCACAAAAAATTAGAAAATTCACAAAAAAAAAATGAAAATAAAAAATTTTCCAAAAACAAAATCATAAAAATACTAGAAAAAACTAGAAAATTCAAAATTTCACTAAAAGTTAATAAAAATTAAAAGGAAGTCGTCAAAAAAGCCAGAAAGAGGTAGAAAAGCAAAAAACCAAATCCGGAAGAGTCACACACCGAGCAAAGAACACAAAAGCGAGCAAGTCGAAAAAAGCAAAGCCAGAGAATCACTCACCACAAAGAGAACTAGACAGCAGAAAAGCGGCCGAAAAAAGGCAGGAAAACAGTCAACTCAAAGCCGTTTGAGGGGCAGGCACATTTTAAAATTTTGCATACTAGAAATTGGCTAGTGCAATAATTGCATTGCAAATTAGCTTCCAGTTGGACGAATAGGGGCACAAATCACGGTGGATAGCAGATTAGGCTAGTCAGGGCCTAGATCAATTCTGAAACTTTCAAGCTATAGTTAATCAACTCTTGTGAGTCTGAAGAGTAGTCAATTGCAAAAGTGCTTTGCCACAAGCAGTTTTATCAAAACCGAGCAGGAGAAATTCTCCTATTCGATACCAAAATATGCTAGGAGACAGTTTTTTTCAAAACAAGCCGATATGGACTCAAGTCGAGCCGAGAGTTCAAGTACAACAGAGCAATCTAGTAGCAATGGCAACACATATACAAGTGCAACAGAGCATATTTTATAGCTATATGGCTACAATGGAGATAAAGTCTTAAATGCAGATTCAAAAGGCCATAAATACTTGATGAGGAGTAAAAGCAACACATGAGCCACGATCCTATTGATCAAAGTTCAGTGGAGCCAGTTATTGTAAGCTCAAAGATGAAGTGCAGATAGAAGTTCAGAAAATTAAACCAAGTGTTTATCCAAAAATCTGCACGAAGCCAGCAAAACATACAGTTGGTGCATATGCAATCAGGGTCATTGTACATGGATTACAGTGGTCAGATCTATAATCAAGAACCAGAATTTCAAGATTCAACAGATCAATTAATAGAAGCCAGTCTAATTGGAGAACCAAGCCAAAGACGGTACAAAGGTAAAGATGGACCATTCTACAACTTGATGCTCAGTGTTTTAAAAGAAAATGCTGAAAATTTAGCAAGCATAGAAACAGAAGATTCTCAGCAAGAGCCTGACATGATGGAACCAGTTGAAATACCACCAGTCATGGCATATTGCTCAAATGGTGGACGAAAAGGTGGACACATTGTCCAAGAAATCCTGACAACAAGAACACATCAAGTGCCAAGCAACACACATAGCAAATTGGATGCAATCAAATGATTCTGCATTACAATTAGAAGAACCAGTAAAAGCACTGCAAGTTCAAAATCAGCATAAAGATGTACAGACACCTGAAAAGCTTAAAATTGATTCTTTGAACAACAAGGTCTTGCATGTATTTGGTCAAGGTGTCCAGATATTACCGAATGATGAAAAGACTGTTAAATTTGCAAACGATTCGGCATCCATCGCCACAATTGTGCAATCATTCACGAGTCTAAGGGACACATCAAATAGAATGATGCTAGCTTTGTATGGTACAAATAATTCATATGCACACTATGTAGACCAAAAACGGAAACTGTACAAAAAGGATCAACCAATGTTTGAACGGCCCACATACCAGCACACTATGTAGATAAAAAAGGATGGTTCATTTCACAGGAAAGTATTTATTATAGCTCATCCTCTCTAGAACTAAAGGATATTACCCAAGTGAACCTAGAAATATGTTCAAAGCCAAACTCTCCTCCATCAGAAATCAAGCTTTGATGTTGTAACCAAACGTGCATATACTTTGACCAAAACAGTCGTAGATATAGACAAGAGTCTAGCATCTATGATGCCTTGGGTACTAAATCCTCAAAAGCTCATATCATAGGAGACCCATGGGATAGACAATATCAGGGCAAAGATAGTGCTATCTACAGCTTGACTTGGGAATAATTTTGTCATGTTTCACGAAGATACCTAGGAAAGTATGCAGAAGGTTTACAAATGCCAAACATCAGCAGTGCTACCCAAAGTGTGTCTTCATAGTCCCAAAAGGTGAGACTACATCAAAGCCAAAAAAAATTGAACTCTTACAATGAAGTAGGCTATAGTGATCACCCTAGGAAGGGGGGAGTTGTAAATTCATCAACCTCAGATCTAGTACCAGGAAATGCTACACCAGTTAGACTCCCTAGAGCCTTTAACCAACAAACTCCTTCAAGGCACAAACCATTGAAAGATCGTATGGTTGTTGGAAGTTTTTAGTTGACCCAGATTCCATCAAAGTATACAGATGAATGCCTCTATGAAGATCATCAAGGACAGAAGTTTCAGCTGATCTCCACAAGGCAACAAATCCAACAGTGTTCAAACAGTTACATGTGACTAAACTCACATATGCATATCAAGATGCAGATGACAACGAATATCAGTAAGATCACGACCTTGTACAAACCCCTATGAATGGCCCCACTGAAGTCAAAGACTATCTGAAGATGATCCAAATCCTCAAGCTACCATAACAGGTGATAGAAAATTCAAAATCAATGAAAGCTAAAGTCCAAAAAGCTACACAAAAGTCACCACCAAAATCTCCATAGAAGAGACAGATTTTGCCAAAAAGTACGGTGGATCTTCTAAAATCAAAGGTTACTTAGATGCAGGTAGACAATGCTCAACAATTGCAAAAAGGTACAATATGACAATCAATGGAGCCAACATGGATTGAACCAGATGGTCAAAGCAAAGAAAATGCAGATAAAGTCCAACCAACGGACACTGCCACAAGAAAAGAAGTCACCCCTTTGGTTATCTTGCCACACATTCAGATACAAGCATACAGCGCTTCTACATCTGCATGAAGCATGTTAAAACATGGATCAATGCTACCTGAAAATTCTACCTAGGAAAACCAGCCACATTCAAATTCAACCAACATTCGAGATAGAATGCTTCAAGCTACATGTTGTTGCTATAGGGGATTTTTACTGAAGTTGATGACCAGCCCAGCAAAAAGTACTCCTCCAGAATTTGCTTGTTGTTGTTGTGATGTTGCTGCTTGTTTCTTCGGCTAGCAGAGAAACGCAAAAGAGGGAGAAAAGAGGGAATTAGAAACATGAATGGCGCTGGCGAGACATAGAGAGGGGGAGGGGAGGAACGAGCGAGACAGAGTGGGAGGGACAATAATCGAGAGAATATTTGCATTAAGTGCTTGAACGTACCTTGAGGTGATCATTAATGAGTAAGCGCTTTCACTTAGTACACGTCAAATTTTAACCCTTTTTTTTCCATAAATTTTGAGTTTAATCCCACTGTTTCAAACGCCTAAACCACCCATTTTCTCAACTACAAAAACCATATACTATATAGTGGCAAAATTGGTCCACCTATACATGCTTTGACCCGAGTATGTTACGTAGTATGAAATGGAAAGATAGATAGCCCTAGAGTGATGGGCGTATATACAATGCACGGGGGGAAAAAACCACTAAAGAGGAAAAAAATGCCCCAGCAGTCCTAGTGTGTTCATAGACATCGCTACCACATGTATATGGTAACAAACCCCCCCCCCCCCCCGGAAGTGCCATGTCTTGAGGACATGATTAGTCCACAAAGGGGAGTAAGCCTTAAGCTTTGCGGAAAGCTTCAAGCTTCTCACGAGACAATGCCTTTGTGAAAAGATCTGCAAGGTTGTCCTGTGTTGGCACATAAGCCAAGCTGATCTCTTCTGCTGAGAGACTCTCGTGACATAGTGGTAATGCACCTCAATGTTCTTTGTGCGAGCATGAAAAAATGGGTTCCTTGCAACTTCCAATGTGCTTTGACTGTCAGTGTAGATAATATTGGCAGTGTCCTGTCCAACACCCAAATAAGTCATAAGGCGTCTGAGCCATACACACTCAACCATAGCTGTGAAGATTGCCCTGTACTCAGCCTCACAACTAGAAGTGGCCATAGTAGGTTTTTTCTTTCTCAACCATGATATACATGAACTGCCAAGCATGAAACAAAAACCACTTGTGGACACTCATGTGTCAAAACAACTAGCCTAATCTAAGTCCGAAAAATCATGTAAGTCTGGCAGCAATGATCCCCCCTTGGGATAAAACAAGACAAGATTTAAAGTGCCACTAAGGTAGCGAAAAATCCTCTTGATAGTCTGCCAATGCTTAGAACCTGGGCTATGCATAAATCTACGGACCTGTGAGACAACAAACTGGGCTCGTATTGCATACATAAATGAGATAGCCAACAGCAATTTGGTAAAGAGTGTCATCAGTAGGATCAGCAGCATCATGTACACTTAACTTCAAACCCGTTTCCATGGGAGTGGCAATAGGTTTGCAATCCTCAAGTCCGAACTTACATAGCAATGTTTCTATGTAACTTTTTTGATACAAAGCAATATCGCCATCACATTGCTTAAATTGTATGCCCAAGTAATGATGCAACGGATCCAAATCTTTCATCTTGAAAGTACCATTCAAATCAGCCTTAAATTCAGTAATATGTCTCTCATTTGGTCTAGTGATTAGCAAATCATCTACGTAAAGAATCACAATGAGAAGTACATCACCCTCATGCTTTACATACAATGTACTTTCTGTTGGACTGTTACGAAAGCCTCGTTTGACCAAATGGCTGGCAGCTTTCTCATACCAAGCACGAGAAGATTGCTTCAACCCATACAAAGCCTTCTTACATACTGCACACTTTGTCCTCTTTTCCTTTCACGACAAAACCACGAGGTTGTGTTATGTTGAGAGAGAAGGAGAGAGCACAAAAATAGAACCCCAGAGTGTGTAGAATACACACATGAGATGATGTATATATAGAGGGGACCTGGGTGCCATATATAGAGAAGCCATATAATGAGTAGCTTCACATATAAGCTCAACACCCCTGCTCAAAAAAGGGTCCCTAACTGTGGATGAAAAAAGCCTTGGGGGATCAAGGGAAAAACCCACAGCTCTATATACACCCACCATTATATTATAAAAATCATTGAATATACAAATGTTCATGAGGAGCTACATCACTCCTTTTACAATGAATATTTTATGAGGAGCTACATCATTCCTTTTACAATGAATGTTATATGAGGAGTTACATTACTCCTATCCTATCAAATACAATAATGAATACAAAGGTTCAATAAAGAGGTGTAAAGGCTATCGATTAGCTTATAATCAGAAGTGTCTCCGTGAATCTGTTGTGTAGCTTGTCATCAATATCGCATTACCAAACATGTCTTCATGTTGTCATCAATACACTCAGTAGCGTTAAACGGTAACCTTGCATTTGCACTGCATTTCTACTCAAATGTATATATTTTTTATCAAAGTTTTAACCTAGTGTTCATTCTCTCTTTCCGTAATAGACTTTTTCCATACAAACACCTTCTTAGATCTTTATGCATTTACATCATATTTCTCTCTTCATGCTAAATGTAAATAGTAAACTTAATTCTACTCTCCTAATTTTTTTACTGCATATTTTTTTAACTAATTACCTTTACTAATTTAAATAGCTATCTACATCCCATAATTTGTAAATAAATAATTTATGGGCACTTATCTTACCCATCTTCTCTCAAGGGTAGGGTTAACCTTGTAGGCCTTCCCTTCCCCACCACTATGTGACCCAACTCTTGGATCATTTACTTGTGTTGGTCAACAAATCTTAAATATAATGTATATCCCCAATAAATCAAACTTTATTGGAGCCTACCTCATTTATTTAAGGTGGATTCTCTTTTGAAAAAGCATGCTACACCTTGGATACATGCTAAAGGGTCCCCTACAAGGAGACTTGGTTCAAAAGGTGTTTTGGATGCATCTTGAACTCCACATCTCATGGATATACTTGAGGAACACTCCAAAATCATCTTAAACACTTTGAGATGGTCAAATTTGCCTTTTACAGCACCCAATTCTGAGTTATAGGCTGAAAGTTATGGTGAAAACAAGGTGCTGCGGAAACTGTTACTGCAGGTCAAAGTTACAATCAGGTAAACCACAAAGGTGAAAAGTTTTCTTGACTTCTTCAAAATTCTAAAATACCAATGGGGATTTAAAAACCACTTGCATGTGGAGGGGTCGGCTCAAGATGCTTCCAGAGACACAACAAACAGGATGGGGACACTCTGCAGGAGCCACTGGAGGGACATCATGGTGGGGCCCACATACATTATCAACCCTTATGGAGCCTCCACGACTTAAAAGGCTATTTTTAATGAAAAAATAAGTCCCTTATTTTCATAATTGAAGGAATGGTCGAAAGGGAACCTAACTATGGTTAATTACCTACCCTAGTCAAGTTTAACCTAACCCAAGGTCTTGTACAACTATAAAAAGGCCCTTTGGCAAGCACAAAAACGCACACACCTACTCCATTGCTGCAAATAATCTCCTCTAAGGTTAGGGAAGCCCTAATCTCTCTCTCCTCTTATCTCCCTATCCATTTCCTAAGCTCGCTATCATAAGCGGTGCCATAGAGAGAGCATCAATATGCTATTGCTACCATTCTCTTGCAAACATTTCTCTTACCATACTCATCCCTAAATAAGGATTGTAGCTTCTATATGAGAGCAAGGATATCAAGTTCAATGACCTTTCTCATGGTTTGATCAACAAATTGCTGCAATTCGGGTGTCGTCGTCGCACTTTTGCTCTAAACACGTGTAAAATTGGTAAGCATATCTTGGCAGCTTCTCATATTTTGTGCTCATTGGGTTGCTTGTTTTGTTGAGAAATTTTTTTGTGCACCATGGTGTCTATTTGCTTGGCTTATCTCCTTATGTTGTGTGTAAGTAAGTCTTGGGACTGCATAGATGGAGAAGAGCTCTATATGCATGCCGCCTTATGTGTGTAAGTAGTCTATTCTTTTGGGAAAGGAAAGGAGTTGTCAAGTATTTGTGCATTATCGTGTTTTGAGCTTTGCTAAGAGGTTGTGTGCTTGCTTTTCTTAGAAGTATATGAGCACTATTATGGTGAAGGTCACTCTTTGCATGTGAGTTTGTGCAGTGTTCCAAGGGATTGCTTAAGGAGTGTGTGTTGAATGGTTGAAGGGCATTTTGTGTTGAAGCACAAAATGGTTGAAGGGCATTTTGTGTTGAAGCACAAAATGGTTGAAGGGCATTTTGTGTTGAAGCACATAAGGAAGGTGTGAGTGTGTGTGTTTGTGTGTGTGTGTGTGTGTGTGTGTTTGTGTGTGTGTTGTATATGGTTTGTTTTGTTTTCCTTCTTTCTCCATAAAAGAGGGTGGTGCCCCTAAGAAATATGCGTGTGTAGGGTCTCATGGAGTGGTTGTCTGATGGGAGCCTTGAGTTGAGCCCCATCTCAAAAATCCGCTCTTATAAAAGTGGTGCCCCCACTGAGGAACTTTCCTAATTGCCTTCTATTCTCCTCATGAACAATAGAGTTGCACCATATGCTTTTCATTTTGCACAACGCATCAGAATTAACATTTGTGTAGATCGCAATTTTTTTTACCAGCAACGCATTGTTTTTATGTTTGGAGCAGAAAGACTTGGTGAAATCTTGGCATCTCCAAATCCCATCATTCTTCCATTCATTAATTATGATGATTCATTTGATGTCCATGTTTTTTTTTTGTTTTGAGGCAGGGACAAGAGGCGCCTAGATAGAGATCCACTCCAAAGGAAACTTTCTTCAAGAGAAAGAAAAAGGAGAACACATTGTCACATGAACCAACCTGGAGCTGCTTCTCCTTACACCTATAGCCCGTCAATCTGTGCACATCATAATTGCTACAAAATTTAGATTTCAAGCAACCATTAGGAGAATTTTTGGACCCACTCGCCTTAATGAAATTAATGCCTCAATCAACCCTTTTATTTTTCCTATGATAAATTATGAACTAACACTTGATGTATATATTTTCATTTTGATGTGATCACTCATTGTAGTCAAAACTTTGTGGTACACAAGCCTCCTTGTATTGTAAAAATGTCAAGCACTTTTCCTACCTTTCATTCTAAAAATGGTGAGGATGTACAAGAATTTTTGGATAATTTGGAGATGGCACACCTCATCTCTAGGAGAGATCAAGAAGAGGTAAATCTGCGTGCTTTTCCACTCGTTCTCAAAGGGGAGGCTAAGGCATGGTACGAGGCCTTGCAACCTCAAAACAAAACCAATTTGAAGAGGCTACGTGCAAGTTTTCTTGCCAAATTTGGACAAGGAGATACTCCAGAGGGTCTTTGGAAGTGTCTACTTCAACATAAACAGGTATTTCTTGAAGACTACCCATCTTATGAGGCCGTTTTCCTTAACCTATGGGATAGATCTTACAAAACCAAGGTGGTGCACCAAACTTTCTAAAGAAAGATAGGTTCATGGCTGGCTTGTATCCAATTTTGAAGACCAAGGTAGAGTTAAAATTCCCATCAACATTTGAGGAAGCACATGAGGTGGCCATGGTCAAATTCAAGAAGTTAAAATTTCAAGCACATAGAACAAGGGACCTAAATGAAGTCATTGAGAGGGATTCTTCACCAAGCATGGGAGCACAAGTTAGGGGCTCTCTTGCCCAAACTTCACAAATAGGGGAAGGATCACAACAAGAGATCTTGCAAAGATTAACTCAACAACTAGAGAGTCTCACCTTGAATCTAGTGCAGGGCCTACCTCAACAACGACAACCAAGAGAAGGGAATCGCAATCAATGACGTCAAGCACAAGAGTTGAGATGCTGGAATTGCAACGAAGCTGGTCATGGCATGTATAATTGCCCTCACCCTCGAAGGCTTCCAGGGGACATATACCCTCCTAGACGCCCTTCGCTCATGTTGCAGCAAGAGCATGCTCAATCCCCACAAATTCTTCGTCGACCACCACCACCTCCAATGGCAAACATCCCTCCTGTCCCACCAGTGGAGGAAGAGAGAGGAGTAAACGTCATAAAGCTGGAAGAGGAGATAGAGGTGAGCCCTATACATTTTGATGTTATGCCAGCAAAAAAGCGCACGAGAGCACAGAACAAGGATGAAGACACAAGGAATGAAGAGTCAGAACCTGCAAGGAAGGAGAGGAAGAAAAAGTCAAAGAAGGAGGAAGGAGACAAGAAGCAGAGGTCAAGGCGAAGGGAGATCGGCATTAATGATTTTCCATTAGGAAATAATATGTAACCATACAACATCTTAGAAGATCTGCAAACTCAAAAGCCCAATATTTCTTGGCCTCAACTCCTACATCTATCACCCAAGGTGAGAAGGCACTGGTCCAAACTTGTAAGCACAAGACTCCCAAGAAAGAAAGAAAAGGTGACAATAAAGGCATTGAATTCAAAGCCACAACAAGATGTGGAACCTATTGTAGATGCTTATGTAAGGGGTAGGAAGGTATCCAATGTGTATGTTGATGGTGGAGCACAAATGTGTGTGATCACAGAAAGAGCCATGAATAGACTAGGGCTTGAAATCACTAAATCCTCTAATTGTCAAGCTAGGCTGGCCAACAATGCAAGTGTGAAGTGCCTAGGGATCATCGAGAATGTAAAAGTTTCTGTATGTAATATAGATGCACGTGTGGACATGTATGTTATGCGGCCAAGGGGGAGGACAATTGATTCTCAAAAAGGGGCAACATGTAGTATACGATTGGCATGAAGGAAATCACCTCGACATCAACTATGAGACCACAGCTGATGAAGAAAGTGAAGAGAGTTTTGGCTCAAGCGACGAGGAAAGTTCAACCACTACATCCAATAGCGAAGAAGAATCATCTTTGGAGGTAATGGGAATCATCTTCAACACATCAAAAACTCCATCAATAGAGGTTGATCCAACAAAGGAGCAAACAAAGGATGACAAAGGTGACCACAAGCACTTTGAAGACTTTGAGAGGATGCTTGCAAAAGATCTTACCCCTGAGGAGAAGCCTACATCGATATGCTCAAGAGGTATCCCAATTTGTTTATCATTGATTACTCACAAATTAGAGGTGTGGATGTTATAGAGCATGGCATAGAATTAAAACCAGGTACTAAACATGTGGCTCAAAAGCTAAGGCGCCTAGGAAAAATACAACAAGAGGCACTTTTGACAGAGGTTAACCGACTCCTCAAAGCTGGTTTCATTTACCCTGTGTCTAACTCTGAGTGGGTGTCCCCAATTGTAGTAACCCCTAAAAAGAACGGAAAATGGAGGGTCTGTGTTGACTACAAACCGCTCAACGCTGCAACAAAGAGGGATCATTTTCCTCTTCCTTTCCAAGATGAAATATTAAACGAAGTAGCCGGCTATGAATGTTACACGGTGTGTGATGGGTATTCAGGGTATTTTCAAATCAGAATAGCAAAAGAAGATCAGTTAAAAACCACTTTCATCACACCTTGGGGTTGCTTTGCCTATAGAGTGATGCCATTTGGGCTCACAAATGCTCCTAGTACCTTTATAAGGTTTACAACTCTGGTCTTTCAGCCCTTCTTTGGAAAGTAAATTAGGGTTTTTATGGATGACTTCTGTATCTATAGTAGCCAAAGACTTCATTGCCAAAAAGTTGAGGAGGGGCTTAGGAGGCTTCATCAATTTGGGGGATAGCTTAATCCTGAGAAGTGTCACATTGCAGAGTCACAAGTGGTGTTGCTAGGTCATGTGGTTTCTTTGCAAGGAATTCAAGTGGATCCATCAAAAGTAAATGCTCTCTTGTCACTACAACCACCAACGACAACCAAGGAGCTCATGACTTTCAACCACAAAGTAAGGTACATGTCTCGTTTCATTCACCTTCTAGCGGAAGCTATTGCACCTTTGCACAAGCTAGCAAACAAACCCACATTTGAATGGAGAGAGGAACACAAATTATGCTTTACTAAAGAAAATGGTATTCTCAACTCTCTTCCAACAATAATGCCACCAAATCCAAAGGATACATATTATATCACGCCAAGTGTAGGAATGGAGGCCATCGGTGTAGTTCTCATGCAAGAAGACCCAAAAACATGCTACATGAGGCCAATATACTTTGCAAGCAAAGTCATGAGCGCTGCAGAGAAGGGCTACACCGATATGGAGAAGGTGGTATTCACAATTATGTTTGCAGTAAGAAAGTTCCGATCATATCTCTTACCTGCACCATTTGTCATTCTCACCATGGAAAACAATTTACCATATGTTGTGCAACACATGAGCCTCTCATCTAGTATAGCCAAATGGGTTCTAGAACTTCAAGAGTTCAAATACACTTTTCTTGTGGAAGATAGCACAAGGGCAGGTCTTGGAGACATTCTCACATACAAAGTGAGTGAAAGGAAAGAGTCACCAAAGGCAGGAGACAAATCTACACCACAAAATAATGAGGAGGAGATGGACAACGCACACATTTTGTGCTTTGATGGAGCTTACCGATGACAACACGATCAGGCAGCAGGGGGGGTTCTTATTCTAAGTCCACAAAGGGAAGTTCTTGTTAAGAAAGGTATCACCTTGGAAAATGTTCATTCTAATAATGAGGCTGATTATGTCACCTTAGAGTTGGGGCTTGAAGAATGCAGAAAACTTGGCATTGAAAGACTTATAATAAGAGGTGATTCCTTACTAGTTATTAGGCAAATCCAAGGGATATGGAAGTACAAGAACCGTACTCTAGTGGAGTGTCTTAGACAGTTGAAGGCTTTGATAAAGAACTTTGAAGCTACACAGGTACAGCATGTTGTGAGAATCAACAAGGAAGCAGATTATCTCGCCAATGAGAAACTTCAGATCATGGTGGGAGGTGTGAAGCTCTACGAACCAAAGTACCAAGGCCAAGAGGAATTGAAGGACATCATATTTTTCCTCCAAATTGGTGAGTTCCCTAAACACTTGCATAAAGTGCAAAGGCATAGGTTGGTAAAAAAGGCAACTCCTTACCAACTCATAGGAGATGATTTGTATCATAAAGGGAAAGATTTGGTGCTAAGAAGGGTGCCCTCTGTTCAAGAAATAGAGAGAATCCTCTTTTCATGCCATGATGATGTCTGTGGGGGTCATTTTTCTCATGATATTACAAACAGGAAGATTTTGCAAGCAGGGTTTGTTTGGCCAAGTCTACATCGTGATGTCCAGCATTGGTGTAAGTCATGCAAAGGTTGTCAGATTGCTGGAGATCGATGACTCACTTACGAGCCTCGAGTTCAGATAATTTCGTATGGTCCTTTTGAGAAGTGGGGTGTGGATGCAATAGGCCCCTTACCTCGCACATCTACCGAGAAGGTCTTCATCATTGTGGGAGTAGATTACATGACACGATGGGTGGAGGCAGCAAGTACAACACGAATTACAGCCGAGGAGGTATCAAAATTTATCTTTGATCACATATGCAGTAGATTCGGCACACCATTAGAGATTTTGTCAGATCGTGGTCCAGGGTTTAGAGCAGAGCTCCTAGATAATCTTTTGGCAAAGTTAAAAGTCAAACATTTGCATTCTACACCTTACTACCCTCACTGCAATGGGTTGGTTGAAAAGGTGAATGGAATGATATGTAAGATCATTTCTAAGCAGCTTGTGAGTTTGTGCAGTGTTCCAAGGGATTGCTTAAGGAGTGTGTGTTGAATGGTTGAAGGGAATTTTGTGTTGAAGCACATAAGGAAGGTGTGAGTGTGTGTGTGTGTGTGTGTGTGTTGTATATGGTTTGTTTTGGTTTCCTTCTTTCTCCATAAAAGAGGGTGGTGCCCCTAAGAAATATGCTTGTGTAGGGTCTCAGAGAGTGGTTGTCTGGTGGGAGCCTTGAGTTGAGCCCCAACTCAAAAATCCGCTCTCAATATCTTGGCAGCTTCTCATATTTTGTGCTCATTGGGTTGCTTGTTCTGTTGAGAAAGTTTTTTGTGCACCATGGTGTCTATTTGCTTGGCTTCTCTCCTTATGTTGTGTGTAAGTAAGTCTTGGGGCTGCATAGATGGAGAAGAGCTCTATATGCATGCCGCCTTATGTGTGTAAGTAGTCTTTTCTTTTGGGAAAGGAAAGGAGTTGTCAAGTATTTGTGTCTTATAGTGTTTTGATCTTTGGTAAGAGGTTGTGTGCTTGCTTTTCTTAGAAGTATATGAGCACTAATATGGTGAAGGTCACTCTTTGCATGTGAGTGTGTGGAGTGTTCAAAGGGATTGCTTGAGGAGTGTGTGTTGAATGGTTGAAGGGCATTTTGTGTTGAAGCACACAAGGAAGGTGTGAGTGTGTGTGTGTGTGTGTGTGTGTGTTGTATATGGTTTGTTTCGGTTTCCTTCTTTCTCCATAAAAGAGGGTGGTGCCCCTAAGAAATATGCGTGTGTAGGGTCTCACGGAGTGGTTGTCTGGTGGGAGCCTTGAGTTGAGCCCCATCTCAAAAATCTACTCTCAACAGCATCACCAAACATGTCTTCATAAATCTTTTATTGTCACCAAGTTTTTCTTCATGAAATCAATTCTTTGATCAATCCTACATAGATCATAGACTCAAAAAACATATTCATGAAAATTATTAGCATCATTAGTGAAATAATTACGTTCACAATGCCATAAGAGATGGTTCGCGACGCCACTCTTTTGACGACATATATACGCACGACAATATATGATACATAAAGTATGAACGTAAAAGTACAAGATGTGTGATTATGTGATGCAAATGACATGTGTATATACTACATAAAAGGACATTTATCAACGTAGTGATATCAATGAGTATCATCAAAGTATTAACAAAATATCATCATTGTATCAATAGAAATGAATAAATCTTCATGGTATCAACGAAAAGCATCATAGAATAATCATTGTATCAACGAAACAACATCATGGTATCACCGAGAATAACCATGGTATCAAAGAAACAACATCATGATATCACCAAGAATAATCATTGTATCAACGAAAAAACATCATGGCATCACCGAGAATAACCATGGTATCAACGAAACAAGTTCATGGTATCACCGAGAATAACCATGGTATCAACGAAACATCATCATGGTATCGACGAAAATCGCCATGGAATCAACGATATATCATCATGGAATCACCGAGAATAACCATGGTATCAACGAAATATCATCATGGTATCATCGAGAATAACCACGGTATCAATGAAATATCATCATGGTATCAACAAAAATCACCATGACCAAAGTACTAACAAAACATCATCATGGTACCATCAAAATCACTATGGTATCAACGAGAAATTATCAATAAAACGACGTAAACTATATCTCTAGAAGAATAATTATACGAGAATCAATGAACGAGTATATCATATAACAAAAGATCATGTATCAATAGTAGCTCGATAGAATTTGGACGATCATCAACGGCTCGACTAAATCGGAACGATATGTAACTGGCTTTTGCAGCAAAGTTACGTCAGTAACAAATATATGATTGATGAAGAGAAAATATAATTGAGAAGTTTTCAATTATGAGAAAAATCAAAAGCAAAAAGTAAAATTTTGTTTTTCAAACATATTCGCAATCCGAAACGATAACCGAAAGTCGATGCAAAATTTACAGAAACTTTCTTCTGCAAAGTTGTAAACCATATCGATTTCGATGGCTCGAGCGAATAGTTTCTGCAAACTCGTTCTCAATTAAGAGAAAAATCAAAAAACAAAAAACGAAAGTTGCTTTTCAAGCATGTACGCAGTCCGCCAACGATAACTCAAAATCAGTGCAAAATTTGAAAAAACTTTATTCTGCAGAGTTATAGACCACATCGATTTCAGAGCCTTTGCGGGCTGTTTTTGCAAAATTATTCTCAATTAGGAAAAAAGTCAAAAACAAAAAGCGAAAGTTGCTTTTCAGACATGTACGCAGTCCGCCAACGATAACTCAAAATCGGTGCAGAATTTGGAAAAATTTACTTCTACAGAGTTGTAGACCACATCGATATCGATGCCTACTCGGGAAAGTTTTTGCAAAATTGTTTTCAATCAGGGAAAAAATCAAAAACAAAAAGCGAAGTTGCTTTTCATGCATGTACGCAGTCTGCGAACGATAAGTCAAAATCGGTGCAGAATTTGAAAAAACTTTCTTCTGCAAAGTTGTAGAGCACATCGATTCCAGTTCCTTCCATGAGTAGTTTTTGCAAAATCATTTTCAATCAGGAGAAAAATAAAAAACAAAAAGCAAAGTTGCTTTTCAGGCATGTACGCAGTCTGCGAGACGATAAGTCAAAATCTGTGCAGAATTTGAAAAAAAATTCTCATGCAAAGTTGTAGACCACATCGATTCCGGTGGTTTTCGTGGGTAGTTTTTGCAAAATCGTTTTTAATGAGGAGAAAAATCAAAAACAAAAAGCGAAGTTGCTTTTCAGGCATGTACGCAGTCTGCAAACGATAAGTCAAAATCGGTGCAGAATTTGAAAAAACATTCTTATGCAAAGTTGTAGACCACATCGATTCCAGTGTTTCTTGCTAACATATGCGCGTAGTATATCCTCTAGTACTTGTTTAACTCGTTCAGTTTGACCATCCGTTTCTGGATGATCGGCTGTACTGAGGTTTAGTTGTGTACCCCATCGTCTAAACACATCCCTCTAAAAACGACTGTTAAACTTGGGATCACGATCACTGACAATGTTACTTGGAAATCCATACAACTTGTATAGGTTGTTCACAAATAACTTGGCTAATTCTGGAGTCTTAATTGTTGATTTGATTGGAATAAACTTACATAGTTTAGTCAACCGGTCTATGACCACCCATACTGAGTCATGACCTCGTACAGCGGTTGGTAAACCCACAATAAAATCCATAGAGATACTTTCCCATTTACCATTGGTATTCTCCAAAGGATGAAAAAGTCCTCCCGCTTTCAAGCGCTCTGCTTTGTTAACCTGATATTTTTGGCAATGCAAGACATAATTGTGAAAAACGCCATGTAAATGTGGGCAATAAAATTGTCATCGTACGAGAGCATCAGTCTTTCTAATACCCGGGTGCCCTGTACTTGGACTTTCATGACATTCATAGAGAATTTGGCGTCGAATGTCTGTGTCTGTCGGTACACAAACTCTCCCCTTATGGAGTAGGTACCCATTGTTGATGGTAAAATTCTTCCATCGATGTAGTTCATCACTCGACAGAGGAGAACTGTGTGTGGAGGTTAACGATACACTACCATCATTGGAGTGAGAAAGATCTCTCATTTGTACATGGCTCCACACTTTGGAATATGCGTCATCCTGCTCATATTTGCCCTTTAGAGAATCCAAAAATTCACTACGAAGTTCCATGAACAAGAGAGAATTGATCTTTGGCATACGACTAAGAGCGTCAGCCACCACATTGTATCATCCTTTACGATACAGGATCTTGGCGTCATATTCCTGAAGAATCTCAACCCACTGGCTTTTTGACCCTTCAAATCGGTTTGTTGTGTAAACCATAATAATGTCTCCATGTTTTCAAGGCACACACTATTGCATAGAGTTTGCATTCATAAGTAGAGTAATTTTGTTGTGCTGAATCAAGCTTCTTGCTTTCAAATGCAATTGGCTGCCCTTCTTGTAGCAGGATTGCTCCAATAGCATGGTCACTGGCATCCATTTCCAGAACGAATGGTTTCAAAGGATCTACAATAGCTAGGATTGGAGTTGTAGCTAATGCATCCTTGAGCGTATCAAAACTATGTTGTTGAGAGGGTCCCCACTGAAAAGCTTTGCCTTTGCCTTTCAGTTGGTCCGTCATGGGAACAACAATATTAGCATAATTTTTAATGAACCTTTGATAAAAACCTGCAAATCCTTAAAAAAAATGTAACTCTTCCAGAATTTTAGGAGGAGACCACTGCCAAATGGTATCCACTTTGAATTGATCCATGTGTAGCCCAGTAGCCGAAATAACATGCCCAAGATAGTGAATTTATTCTTTCAAAAAATCACACTTAGATTCCTTGGCATATAATTGATTTGTTCGTAACAATTCGAACACCTGCCTCAGATGTTGTGAGTATTCTTCTTCAGAAGCACTATATACTAGAATTTCATCGAGAAAAACGATGATAAATTTGCCCAAGTATGGATTCAAGACATTATCCATAAGTGTCATGAATGTTGCGGGCGCATTGGTAAACCCAAAAGGCATAAACAAAAACTCGTAGTGTCCAAACCTTGTTCGGAATGCAGTTTTGGGTATATCAGCAAGTAAAATACGTACTTGATGATAACCTGACCGCAAATCTATTTTTGTAAAAATATGAGCATGAGTGAGCTTGTCGAACAACTCATCCAGACGTGGCAATGGGTACTTGTTCTTGACAGTAACCGCATTTAAGCCACGGTAGTCTACGCACATGCGCATACTACCATCTTTTTTCTTCACTAATAGGATAGAATAAGCCCATGGTGAAGAAATTGGTTGGATAAAACCCCTGCTAAGATAGGTCTAAGATAGTCAGCAAGATGACATTCCACCTCAGCAGCTTCAGAGTAACTCATGCAGTAGGGTGGTTTACTGATTGGTTTAATGCCTGCAACCACATCGATGCTATGTTGCATCGATCATGTCGGCGGTAATCCTGATGACACATCATTAGGAAAAACATCGTGAAATTCCTTTAATAAGTTTTTTAAATCACGAGCAACCTTTTCTTGTTGAGAAGTAGCCATTGGTGGAAGAGATGAGAGAGAAGCATGCGACGTTTTGGAATGTTCAACAGAGTCAATGTTAGATATAAAATGAGACAATAAGTAACACAAGAAAACTTGATCTATTTCATTATCAAAAATGAGTTGCATAAGCTCAGTTGTACATATCGGTGGTGAAGAAGGAACATCCTTCTCTCCTAACAACAACACATGTGTGCCATGGGATTCAACCATCAAGCTGTTGTGCTCATAGCTACGCTTCAGTGATGGTCCTAGGCTATGCAGCCATTCCCTACCAAGGACCACGTCTGCCTTCTCCATGTTCATAACCTAAAAATCCAAGGATGGAGTAGCCTTGTACTTCCAACGGTACAACTCGGACTTGAGTATCCCACATTTCGGCATCATATCCATTATCATTGCTACCTTGTAGCGGTGGGTACTCGGAGTTTGAGGCAATTTGAGTTTTATTACCAATCCATAATTAATGAAATAGTGAGTAGCACTGTCATCTACCAAGATGCGCACCTTGTGCCCTTGCAGAGATCCGTGCATACGTACTAACTCATGTGGTCCGAAGGTCTACTGCCACATGGAAGCTGTGAGACAACATTCATGCACCACCTCGGTGTGTGTTACTTCCATTGACCTAGAGAATCGTGAGGAAGACTCAAGAGGCAGTAGTTGCACCGTGTGCACTGCTTTTTCCTTGCCATTAGCAACAGCTTTCCCCTTGGGACAATCCTTTTTTCCATGGCCGCTTCCCAAGCATTGAAAACATAATTTCTCTTTTTTAGCCTTATCAAATCCCTCAGGAGAGAGAGGACCTCTGGACCCCTTGGGTTTTTTGGCTGCTTCAGAAGTTTTGGCTGCTTCAGAATTGGCTACTATAAATTTCTTTTTATTGTGCCCATACTGTGTGCGTGTATTACCATGTGTATTAGCAAGCACGTGATTATTATGTGATTTCTTTTCATTTGGATCATCATGAATGTGTGCTTTCACTATGGCCTCTTCAAGTGTTTTAGGGTCTTGAGTCTTGACGTGCTTCTTAAGCTCTGGCGTTAGACCGCAGATAAACCCACGTACTTGTTGAAAGGTGTCTAGTCCTTCCAACTTGAGGATAACATCCCGATAGTGAGAGATATATTCAAGTAATGATGGTTGTTGGCGCATGGAACACGTGTCCCAAGCCGTCCAATTCCGATCTGCCTCATTTGTAGGCAAGAATTCCTTGCGAAACATAGCCTCAAAGGCTACCCAACTCTGTGGTATGATATTCTTCTCCTTGAGAGACATCCACCATTTGTAGGCCTTGCCTTCCAAAGTTCATCTTGTGCTCTGACTGCGTCCAGAGTACGCTGTAAGACGTGAATTCCATCCCACTTGCTGAGAAAGATATTCACTGCATCATTATTGCGATCTCGGTCTCCTCCCTTAAAAGTCGGTGGTTTGGTGTTTTTCAACAACTCGTCCACCTCCTTTGCAGTGAGAGTGTGCAAAAAATGTGGAGATGGACCTTGTCCATGATCAGAAGGGCCTTGCCCCTAAGTAACAGTTTGCTCATGCATGTGTGTATCAACAGGGCCGTTGGCCTGCTGCTACGTAAGTTGTATCACTAATTAGATAATTTAGTGACGTTTTCATTTAAAGATGCAAAATTTTCTTCCATGACTAATATGTGTGTCTGAAGTGCAAGAAATTCTTGAATATCAAAAAGTTCATAAGCGTCGTCATCCACCATAGCACCATGGGCACTCTCCATGAGAGCATCCAGCTGCGAGCCATCGGGCAGGATCAAGCATATGATACTCAAAATCAAAGGTCATATTGATATATGAGCCCATGGCAACACCGTGCAATGGAAGGAATAGAAGGAAAAATACTTGGAGTCGAAAAATAATCCGATAGCCGTATGATGCACCACAACAGGTAATTAGCTGTGCTGATTACGTTAGTGATCCCAGCTTGAAGTAACCGGTAAATTTGTTGGTAGTCCAAGCTTTAGTGAACCGGTAAATTTACCCGTTCAAGGGTACCGCGTAGATTTGTCGCAGTCGGCTTAAATTTCCAAAACAACTATTGATGATGGACACTAAGGGAACAATCGCAATTTTCTGCACTTTGTGAATATTTGCAGCAAACGGACTGCCTTCTTGAGTTCCTTCTTCAATTTGCTTGTACCCTATAGTAAGGTCGATTGCATGTTTGGTGGGCATCGATTGCATTTCAGATGGGCATGCCTCCTTATTCAAAAAATTTGTCGAATTTTGGACCTTAGGGCAAGCCAAGTGAAAAAGAAGCTCCTGTGAGAAGCTATGGTGTTGCAGGCCGCCGTCGGCTTGACGAGGAAATCCGTAGCACCTTGTGTGGTGCTCCATCGGGGATTTGGTCGCCCAAGAAACGCAAAGTGGCCGCCAGGGCAGTGCGAGTCCGTAGAGCTCCACAACACCAAGGATGGCGGAGGTCGAGCTTGCTCCCTCCCTTGGCACAAGCCCACCTGCCCACGCTGCCTTGGTGTGAGTTTCTTTTGTTGCTTAGTAGGCGACCAATGCGCGCCTCCAACTCCTTCCCCCTCTAAGATTGCATGTGCATGCTAAAAGAAGTAGAGGTCCACGACCCAACCCTCTTGCCTAGAACCTTGCTCTGATACCAGTGTAATGCATGGGGTGACTAGAGCTTGGAATCCATCTCCCAACCTCCCACTATATAGGCAATTCTCCTAGCCTTTTGCCTTAGCCGGATTCCCTTGTCCACACTGCCTAGTCCGGCCCTTGGCCCAGTCCATGACATCCCTGGCCTTTCCCTTGTGATGACAAAAGGACAAGAAACCAACCCAGTCTCAGAAAGGGCCTCTAAACCGAGTCTCAGAAATGGTTGGGACTGCCAAAAACAAGCCAAATCAGCTCCACAAAACGTAAATCCACTGTCAACAATATTGCAAGGTGCAGTATATGCGCTCAAATAGGTGCGAAACAAAATGTGTAAGCAGTAAACAAATCCCTGCGGGGAGTAAAACCGCTCTCAAAAGATCTCAAGCACTAACAAAGTGCCAAAACAATGCATTTGTGCATCAAGTACTCCCACTGAAATATGTGTTGATGCAAAACACTGCAACTTGTAAGAAACCTAGATGTCCTATATGTTTGCAAGAACCTGTGAGGAAGATGGATGCCTGAAAAATCCAAGACAATGTCGATGCCAAAAAGTGATCCTAATCAGTCCATAAACACCATCTCAATAACACATAATAGCCATAAAACGGATATATACAATCTCAAAATAGTCTCTGAACAACCTTCACCTGTGTCCTGTACCTGTACTTGTAGTTGTAGAAAAAGTGGAGTTGAAGAATACAACTCCTAAAGCATAGCTTGAATGAAGCTTCCATCTGCAGGAACAGCTTTGAAAGGGGGGTAAAACTTCAAAGCACCTGATGGAAACACTCTCGGAACACTGAATTTGCCGATGCCAAAATCTAAAACCTGTTTGCACTTTTGAAAGTCCGCGCACGCGGGGATGCAAAAACGGCAAGCACAAACCCTGCTCTGATACCACTTGAAGGTGTTGTAGGAAGAGTGTGCGAGTGCAAGTGCGAGAGCAGAGAGAGAGAGAGAGAGAGAGAGAGAGAGAGAGAGAGAGACCTGCTTTGGGTGGAGCGGATATCAAAATTATCCAGTTGCAGCTCCTTATTTGTTGTATTAAATAATAAGTGTATAATGGTTAAGTTAGTAGATGGGTTAGTAGTAAGTGGGATGTCCGGCCAGTTGGTCTGAATCCCAACATCTGTTCCTTAAACAAGACCTTTGTAAATGAAGAGGCTGGTAGAAAAGAGTTCCAAAATCTCTCACAAAAATCGTCCAAAGAATCTCCCTTGGTCATTGGAAGATGATTCCAAGGAGTTAGTATATCTCTTTCGTACTTTCGAGTCAACCAAGAAGAAACAAAAAGCCTTTCAACCATTTACTGGGAGCTAATTCCTTTCTCAGTAGAAAAGTGAACCACCATGTTCGAGCTTCTCGGAAGGAATTCAAATCGACCATCCACCTTTTTTAAATTCTTGAACTTTCTTGCTTTTATCTTCGAGGAAGTCATACTGGTTGGCTTTTAGAAATGTTTCTTCTTTGCATAAAACATGTGATTTTCGGAGCCGAAATGTCTGAGAATGACTCCTCTCTATAACTGTCAGAAACTGGGCGAAATCTAGGCTTCTTTGCCTTTTTATTGCCCTTTCCGAAGCTTTGCTTTTTGCTTCGCTTGTCCATGTCTTTCTGTGAGTACATGTTCTACTTTTCTACACTCGTCTATCTTTTTGGCTTTAGTCCCTATCTGAGAGGACACACCATCTTGAGTAAATCTTATCAATTGGGTAATTCTTCAGGTGTACTCCTTTTCTGGAAAATTTGTACGAAAACAATTGCCCAAATCTTCATTCTTTTCTTCAGTTCCCGCGTTGAATCTTCAACTTTTCTTTGCCTTCCCACTGAGAGGTGTCATCTTTGTCAGATTCTTCACGAGAACCCATGTCTAATCTAGGATTCTTAATGTCTTTATTCCTTGTAAGACAGAGTGATGAAGACAAGAGCGTGCCCAATGCGCAATGTATGAAGGGTGGGAGTGGTTAATAATTCTGGGTTCGGGACACGAAGATTCTTTCCCAAAAACTGTGTACACTGTCAAAAGGACGGATCCTCCATAGAAGAAGATTCTTTTTGCGCTCTGATACCACTGTAACAAACTTGGACACTCCAATCCAAGATTCTACCGCAACACAACAGAGATTCACTTCAAAACAGTTCACAGTTCACCATTGATTCGACACGGCAGGCGGAGTTCCTTGCCTAGAGACATTGGCCCCAAAGACTGGTGCCCCTTTCTGTATTTCTTTTTGGATTAAATTTGTGCTCAAAGTACAAGGGAACTGGAGGGTCTCACTCTCTGACTCTGCGTCCAGATGCTCTGCAGAGTGTGAGCCCTACCCATGCTTATAAAGGTTTACAAGGGATGCTAGAAGCAGAGCCCCAAAAGCTACCATATAAAAACTCTTTTAAAATTAAAGAAAGCTTCCAAAGACTTTCTTGAACATTAAAGCAAATTTTCCCAAAAATTGCCTTGCGTGACACACAAGCACGCGCACACACACACACACACACACACACACACACATGGGGTTCTTAATCTCAAGACTCGTCGGATAAATGTATGAGGTCTCTTGAGATAGTTCCTACAATGTTAAAAACCTTATTCTTCTTCTCCTCCTCCTCCTCCTCCTCCTCCTCCTCCTCTCCCTCCCTCCCTCTCTCTCTCTCTCTCTCTCTCTCTCTCTCTCTCTCTCTCTCTCTCTCTCTCTCTCTCTCTATCTATCTCTCTCTCACACACACACACATATTTGTTCAGAGTAGACTTCCACACTAGTTTAACCCCCTTAGTCCAGCTACAAGGGCTTGATGCTAGCTCGCATGGCAAAGTCGAGCACACAAGAACAAGAGCTCTAACATTTGAGTTCGTATAATATGGTTGTTTCACCAGGCTTATGCATCCAAAGGCAAATTCTTTTACTAGCTTATGGCAAAAACATGAGGGTACATATCTTTTCCTATGCTAGAGAGATAACACAAATGGGTTGTTTTGACACATTGTCACTACTGCCTTGATATATGGAATCACAATCGGGTACCATGACTTTGCCCTCATGGATTCATAGATAAACCATATAGAATGCTTCACGCGGCATTGCCTACTTGGAATTTGCTACACATGTGAACGTGGTGGAGGTTTGATTAAAGAGAATATGCTTCATATATAGAGTCACAGATATGTATGTGGATGGTCCTCACAAATACACATGGGGGATGGGGAATCATGGTATTTCATCATGCTTATGCAGCCAAAGACAAATTCTTTGGCAAGCTTATGGCAAAAACATGAGGGTACATAGCTTCTCCATGCTAGAGAAATAACACAAATGGGTTGTTTGAGACATTGTCACTACTTCATTGGTATATGGAGTCTGAATCTGGGCACCAAGACTTTGCCCTCATGGATTCATAGATAAAACATATAGAGCGCTTCACATGACATTGCCCCGTTGGAATTTTCTACACATGTGAAGGTTGTAGATATTTGTTTCAAGAGAATATGCTTCATATATAGAGTCACACATATGTATCTGGATGGTCCTCACAAATGACACATAAGGGATGGGGAATCATGGTATTATCATTGATAGCATAGTGGCTTAGTCACATTTGTCTAAAGGTAGAGTGCTTGTTCACTTCTCCATATGATTTACACGCCTCCACATCCACCTCTCCTAGAGCAAGAGGAATCAAGACTTACAATCAGAATTATGCCAATGCTATATATAGGATACATGGACCATAGCCAATGAGTTGCAACCATCGATGATGCCCTACTACATCAACTAGCTTATGAGAAAATCGTATTTATGCAAAAACTAGAATTCATGACTGTAGCCAAGCAACAAGCAACCCCGTGGAAAGAAGTTAAGCAAATTTCATCAAGAGGAGATAGAAAGTGAGAAAACTATGTTTGAGAATGTAGAGCATTCTGTTATAGAAATGATATTTTATGATTTTATTACAGCTGACAGGTGTAAAAGACTAGACCCAGCTTGGCCTATGCAAATGTATTTATATATCATGTACATTCAAGTGCTCTTTTATGAGCTTTGGCCAATTATGACCGGCCGGCCAGTTTGTAACCAATTTGACCATTCAAGAAATCTATATAACAAATGCGTGCAAGAGGGAAATGGTCACTCTTGCACGGGGGGAGATTGCACCCAGTGTTTGTGTTTTTCTTCTCCCTTCTCCTCTCTTCTCTCTCGCCGTGCCGGCGTAGCACTCCGCTCTCGGAGGTGCGCCTGCACGTTCTCCCTCACTTTATTCTATTCTCTATCTCTCTCTGTTTGCATACATCGTGGTTATGTGCTATGGATGACGGCAGGTACGTAGATTTAGTCGTTTATGTCTTGCTATGTGCTATTTTTGAGTATTTTGCAGGGCAGTCAAGCTTCCGGCTATAGCAGTGGTATCAGAGCGCAAGGCTACGCTCTTGGTAACAATCAGTCAAGGAGATCCAAATTTTCTTTGGCATATGAGCAAGGATATACATGACTATGCACCAAAGGTAAGTGCACTTACATAATTCTTGTTTTCTTTAGGTTTATCAAAAATTTATCATTTATTCCTCTTTAATATTGACTGTTTCTTGCAAATATTTGGATACTTAAAGTTAATCCTTCATTAATTTGTAATTAGCAAAAGGATCTAAATAGGATATAGAAAGCATGATATTTAAAAAAAGAAGCCTAAATGTGCTAATAACGCAATTAGCACTAGGTATAGTATTGATATAGCTTGATAAGGATGCACACGAGATTAGACATGACAAAGGGTGTGTATAATATAGGAAGTAGAAATTGATGATATCGAAGCAGACCTAACTCCTAAGAAATCCATCATACAAAAAGAAGAAGAAGAAGGCATATACAATTTTCTTGCCAATTTTTTTGTGAATTTGCTGAAAGAAAAGGGGAACGGTGTCAATGAAGCATTAACACCATAACGACAACCCAGCAAAAGGCATCCCAAAATCCTTGCGACTGCGTTGTAGAAAAACGACCGAACTGATCACAACTTATGGGCGAGTCACTCTCAATTATGTCCTCCATTCTCGCTTCCATCTCATAGGAGATGACCCATATGGTCTCCCTCTATCTCTCTCTCTCATTGAAATGACATTCATCGCCCAGCTTCCCAGCTGACA